>NW_019154090.1:28423718-28518577 GCF_002288905.1 Enhydra lutris kenyoni
TTTTTTTTTTAAAGATTTTATTTATTTATTTGACAGGCAGAGTTCACAAGTAGGCAGAGAGGCAGCCAGAGAGAGAAAGGGGGAAGCAGGCTCCCCGCCGAGCAGAGAGCCCGATGCGGGACTCGATCCCAGGAACCCGAGATCATGACCTGAGCCGAAGGCAGCGGCTTAACCCACTGAGCCACCGAGGCGCCCCTCCTTTCTGCAATCTTCTTATTGTGAAAAATGAGAGGGTCGCTTTATATTTCGGACTTCCAAATACTGGGAGAAGTGTGTGCAGGCACTTAAAACTCAAGATAGTTCAGTGTGATTTGTGACAGGTGCTGTTATGGTTGTTAATACTATTTTTATTATGATTGTTCCACCACAAGCTGGGCTCTTTGGTTGTGCTCCTCAAAGCACTTACCTAGATTAGCGTTCCTTGATCTTCTACTTCCTAGCTGTGTGATCTTGGGCAAGTTGCCTAACCTCTCTGGGCCCCAGATATTATTTCTATTATTATTCAATATTATTATTATTTTTTAATTTTTATGTCTTTAAGATAGAAATAATAGGAGTACTTCTCAATAAATTAGTATATATGTAAGAAGTGTTTGAACCAGTGCCTGGTAAGTGCTTCTTAAATGTTATTACCATTATATTCACCAACAGAGAACTGTATTTATAAACATGGTAGTTTTCCTCACAATGCGGTGAGATTTTATCAGCAGGGAACTTGTCTTGCTCATCCAGATCCCCAACTCACACAGAGGGCCGAGTGCCCAGTAAATGTTGGCTGAACCAGTAATGAGTTCTCTAGAGAGAGGAAGGCGATGTGCAATGCTGGGGGCCCAGCACAGCACCTGACTCACAGGTCATTGCAACGGACAACCCTTGGAGTTGGATACCTAGAGTGCAGCCTCATTCCTCACTGGCCAACTAAAATTGAAAATAAAATTACAGTGCAACACAGCTGAGCAAAACTGTAGACTGGGATTGGTACCACCACTATGGAAAACGGTAGGAAGGGTCCTCAATAAATTCAATATAGACCTACCATAGGATCTGGCAAGTCCACTTCTGAGTGTTTATCCAAAGAAAACTAAAACACGAACTCAAAAAGACACATGCACCTCCATGTTTATGGTAGTGTTATTTATAACTGTCAAGATATAGAAACAACCTAAGTGTCATGTCCATTAATGAATGAATGGATAAAGAAAATGTGATATATGTATATGTGAATATATATATATATTATATTATATAGAGTAATATATATTATAGATATATTTTTCTAGATCTGTAGATAGGAATATTACTCAGCCATAAAAAGAATGAGATCTTGCCATTTGTGACAACATGGACGGAATTTGAAAGCCTTAATGCTAAGTGAAATAAATCAGAAAGAGAAAGACAAATGCTGTATGATCTCACTTATATGTGGGAACCTAAAAAAAAAAACAACAAAACACCCAACAACCCAAGCTCACAGTTACAGAGAACAAATAAATGGTTGCCAGAATTGGGTGGGTAGGCGACCTGAGTGAAGGGTGTCAAAGGTACAAATTTTCTGTTAGAAAAGAAGTAAGTCTTGGGGAGGTCACGTACAGCACGGTGACTATAGTTAATAATACTGTATTACATATTCGAAAGTTGGTAAGAGTAAATCTTGAAAGTTCTCATCACAAGAAAAATAATTTTGTAACTATGTATGATGATAGATGTGAATTAGACTTATTGTGGTTATCATTTCATTACACATACAAATAACGAATCCTTACGTTGTATACATGAAGCTAATATTTTATGTCAATTAGATCTCAATTAAAAAAATAAGACTATGGGGAGCCTGGGTGGCTCAGTCGTTTACTGTCTGCCTCCGGTGCAGGTCGTGATCCCAGAATTCTGGGATGGAGCCCCGCATCGGGCTCCCTACCCAGCGGGAAGCCTGCTTCTCCCTCTCCCACTCCCCGTGCTTGTGTTCCCTCTCTCACTGTCTCTCTCTCTCTCTGTCAATTAAATAAACAAATATGTAAATCTTAAATAAAAATAAACATTTTTAAAAAGACTATAGACTGGATCTTTCTGACTCCACACTGAGTTCCTTCCTGACAGGAACTGGCTGTTGTTCATCTCAATCCCCCTCGATGGCAAACAGCAGGAGTCCGTCAGTACTCACGGAGCAAATGAGCGATGAGGTGCACTCTGCATTACTGCACAGTGCTTTTTAACTGAATTTTATTGTTTTATTCATCTCTATAAAAAAAGTGCCTAAAAATTAATAACCAGGGATGCCTGGGTGGTTCAGTTGGGTTAAGTGTCTGCCTTTGGCTCAGGCTGTGATCCCAGGGTCCTGGGATTGAGTCCCACATTAGGCTCCATGCTCGGCCAAGAGCCTGCTTCTCCCTCTGCCTGCTGCTCCCCCTGCTTGTGTGTTCTCTCTTCTCTCTGACAAATAAAAAATAAAATCTTCAAAAAAAAAATATACATTGAAAGTTTAAATTATACAAAAATGTTGAAAGTAGAAGAATCGCCTGAAAGGAATTCTTCTTGGCATCTAGAGTATTATTTATCTAAACGTTCCTTTATGGATGCATGAAACTAACATGTAAGTACACATGGGCTTATCATGTGATGGTTTCAGACCACAAATCAGATATGCCCGGGTTTAAAATCAAGCTCCACCTTTCTAGTGGCATGGCCTTGAGAAAATCACCCCTCTCCATGCCTCAGTTTCTTTTTCTTTTTATTTATTTATTTATGAGAGCGAGAGCTCTGCAGAAGGAGAGGGAGAAGCTGGCTCCCCGCTGAGCAGGGAGCCCCACGTAGGGCTTGATCACAGAACTCTGGGATCATGACCCCAGCCAAAAGGAAGGCAGACGCTTAACCCCAACTGAGCCACCCAGGCACGCCCGTTTCTATGGAAAAATGGAGATGATGAAGCCCTCCCTCTAGGCTTATTGCATTAAGTCTAAACAGAGCACTTAGGCTGGTGACAAACACAAAGAAACAACTCCGTGAAGACTAGCAGTTATGAACTTACAAATATATATTAAGACAAAATATGAAGTCCCATTATAGATCCTAGTTTACATTTCTTTTTTTTTTTTATGTAACAGCATGTTGTGACGGTTCCTGCGAGTACATACAGAGCTAATTCCTTCTTTTTGATGGCTATGTTATATTCAAATGCATATGTAACTAATCCCCGTCTGCTACCTGAGTATTTCTAACATTTTACTATTAGAAATAACCACAATAAAAATCCTCATTGCACACATATTGCTCCACCCTTGGGGAAGTATTTCTCTAGGATAAATTCTAGAAATGGGACTGCTGGATCCGAGTGCATGAATTTTTAACTATACGAATAAACAATGAGTTATCAAACTGCATTCCTAAAAGGCTATATCCTTTACACTTTGATCAGCGAGTGTACTTTGTTGCCTTGTGGCTGTATACACTTCAGCCAGATTCCCCAACCGTTTCTTTTGAATGTCCCAGTTGTTAACAGAATCTGGGACTTCACCCTGCTACTTCTGCATTATATCCCCTTATCTTTCCCCCAAACCATCAACAACTCCTAAGAACCTAGCAACCAATTTTCTGCAGCAAATGTTCAGGTATATAGCCTGGCGGAGAAGTTTTATACTATTCCCAGACGGGAGAGAAAGCAAGGTTGGAATTCCTGAGCCTTTTCGGAGGCCAATAGGAAGAACAAATGAAATTAGAACAATCCATTAAGTTTGGGAAACCGGGTGCCGGTATCTGCTTCCATCTTTGTTTTCTGTGACTTGGACCCTCGTTAAAGAGACAAGAGGCCACCTTTGCGGAGTCTTGCTGGGGACCGGATGTCTCCAGCGCGCCGTGTCCCCAGGGTGGTGATTTGAGTACTTAACTACTTTTGCGGCTCTTGTGATGCTTTAGGTAATAATAGAACAACAGGTGGGCGTCAGAGCCGGAAGCTGAACAGCGCCACCAAGAGGACAGGCTGCCTTAGTGGTAGCTAAATCCCTCGCCCACTTTCATTTTTAATTTTTATTTTAATCCAAGTAATAAATATACACAATGGTTAAGAGTGAGTTAGTACTACAAACCAGATCCTATGACAAGGCTTATAAGAAGAATGACACCTCCAGGTCTCATCCATGAAGCAGTAACTCATTTTGTGGTTGTCTCTTCAAACCTGTTTATAGCGGCATTTCCAAGATTTTTTAATTTTCGGCTTTTCTATTAACTTACAGCAATGGAGAGTAAGAACTTAGTTTTCCTCTCTCTCCTCTCTTTCTCTACACACACACACACTCACACACACACACACACACCCGCACACATAGACACCCTCTCCAATTTTCCCCAAATAATTACAGCATAATTTTTGGTTAAATCAATGGGCTGTTTTTACATTACAATGACAATGTAATATTATTTCCAGCTAAGTGATGTAGTTTATGATGATTACAATGTTTTTCTTCTAAATAGTTTTTGTTTTCTTGGCTTTAATAATCACTGTGTGCCTTATTTGCTTAGTTTTCTCTGTAATAGCTCCAATCCATCTCCCAATTCTTTGTCAGAACACCAATCCTTCATAACGGCCTCAGCTTTGTGCTCAGTCTAGGGGCAGGATAGTGTAATGCTGTGGTTCTTAAAGCGTGGTCAGTCCCTGGACCAGCAACGGTACAGCATCGCCTGGGACCTAGCTAAAAGATGCAAACCATGGAGCCCTACCCAAGACTTACCGATTAGCCTCCACTCTGGGGCAGGGGTCCAGCCCTCTGGTTTTTTAACTAGCCCTCCAGGGGATGCCGGTGTGTACTTGAGCTTGAGAACATCTGTATAAGGGTTAAGAGCTTGGATACCCAAACCCAAGGCTGCTGAGGGCTCGGATCCCAGGTGTCGCACTCCTTTGGGATAGAAGAGCTTCCAGGGCCCAATCTCCCCATTCACTAAATGGGGACAAACCATGTCTCCCACACAGTTGTTGGGAGCTCCTTGGCCTTGCGGAGCAACACCAACTCCAGTTTTCCTTGGGGACACCCCTCCTGGTGCCCAATGAAACTCGTTCCAGCACGGGAGGGGAGTAAACCTGGCTGCAGAGAGCCTCCCCGGGCCTTCCTGGGTCCTCTGCTCAGAACCTGCCCTCCGTGAGCCTCTTCTAGCACCCCCAGGGTCCCCCGAAGTGAAGTCCCTTCCTCTACCCCCTGTAGGAGCCTCACCTCCCCCTGCCACAAGTACCATTTTGAAGCATTCTCTGTCAGAGCCCCCTGCCACCTAGCCCCACCCCCCTCCTCCTCCCCACTCACTCTGTCCTAGCCCTCTAGAGCCATCTCCTGCCCCTCCCAGCTTCCATTCCTTCCACAGTCCTCCACTGGACACAACCTTCCCCTCCTGGGCCAGAGCTCCCCCTTTTGCCATGGAACCACCCCCATACTATCCCTGGGGCGTTCTCCTCCCCTGAAATACTGGGATGGGCAGGGAGCATCACCATTCTGCCTTCCTCCTCCCTGCAGTTCTCAGGGTGAGTACCTCTGTAAGCCTCAGATTTCCTGCTCCTTTGCTTTCTGTGGTGCTCGGTCTATCACAAGGCTTGGGAAGTCCCTAGTCTTCATCCTGGCCCACAAGTTCCCGCCTCACCACCAGCCTACCACATCTCTGTCTCCCTGTCTCCTGCCTCTCTTACCCCATTCCCTGAATTCCAGCCACACTGGCCTCCTTTGCACCGCTCTCTTCCCTTTGACACAAATGCTCTTCCAGTAGATAGGCATTTGGCTGACTCTTTTACTTCTAGTAGGTCTCTGCCAAAGGCTACCTCCTTGGAGAGGTTTTCTCAAGCCACCATTCTAAAATGGCACCTGCTCTGTCCCTTGCTATCCCTTTACAAACTGCTTCATGTCCTGTGTAGGAGTGTTATTTACGACCACATAATTCCATTATGTGTTTAAAAACCTTTTTTTTTTTTTTAAGATTTTATTTATTTGACAGAAAGAGAGAGTATGCACACAAGCAAGGGGAGAAGCAGAGGAAGAGAGAGAAGCAGGCTCCCCACTGAGCAGGGAGCCTGATGCGGGGCTCCATCCCAGGGTCCTGGGATCATGACCTGAGCCCAAGGCAGAGGCTTAACTGACTGAGCCACCCAGGTGCCCTCCATGACATTGTATGTTCTCTGTCAGCTCCTCAAAGGCAGGGGCCACTGGAAGGGCCTAGACCTCACAGCTGCCCCTCCCTTTTCCTTCATTTTTCCGGTCACTGAATGCTGGGTTCCAGTCACGTGTCTGGCACCACGTGAGGCTCCGGGGATATGGAGGCGGGCATGCGTGCTGACAGAGAAAGGTGTGGAAGAAGGCTTGCCGTAATTTTCACAGAAAATTTCACAGAGTCTGGGGTCTCTGTTCCAATCCTAGCTGGGCAACCTCCTCCCTCCTCAGTCTCTTCATCTATAAAATGGAGCTAATGATATTAGCAACCTCATGGGATTGGCATGAAAATACTTTAATTCCAGTGGCTGACAGACAACTTCAATAGCTATTGGCAATTGGTTATAAGAAGAAGAGGGTTCCTTCTGTAACTTAAGAAAAGCCAGAATAAAGAAAAAAAAAATCAGTCAAGCCATCAACAATGTTTCAAGCAGCCTGGCCCTTCTCACACACACACAAAAAGATGTACCTTCCTCGTGGTTCCCCCAGAACTTCAGATCCAATCTCACTTTTAAGACTCAAGTGGGATAGGGCACATGGGTGGCTCAGTGGGTTAAAGCCTCTGCCTTTGGCTCAGGTCATGATCCCGGGTCCTGGGATGGAGCCCCGCATCCGGCTCCCTGCTTGGCAGGAAGCCTGTTTCTCCCTCTCCCACCCTCCCCCTGCTCGTGTTCCCTCTCTCGCTGTGTCATTCTCTCTCTGTCAAATACATAAATAAAAATCTTAAAAAAAAAAAAAATCTCAGGTGAGATAACTAGCTGGGAGAAAGACTCCATTGGCCTTGCTCAACCTCTGAGGCCAGTAATGGCAGACACTGGGCCAGCCTTGCCTCAGCACCATGCAGCCTTCCAGAAGCTCTGAGTAAAGATACAGGTGTTCATGGCATGACAGGATTTGGGTTTGTCTTTTCACCTTTTAAATCAACTTTATTGCAGTATAATCTCCATACAATAAAATTCCATCACCCAGAAAATGTGGGGGCAGTCAACTCCCACCCCCAAAATAACCCACCGACGCGTTTTCTACCATGGATCAATGTTGCTTGACTTTATATTCATGGAGTCACACAACATGGACTCTTTTTAATCCTTTTTTTTTTTTTTTTTTTTTTTTACAGCTTTAATGAGGTAAAGCTGGAAAACTGACCTCCGTAAACCACACCTATTTAAAGCGTCTGATTGGAAGCGACTTTCACATATTTCCCAACCCTGGAAACGATCATGAGATAATTTCAAGATAATAAACATATCCATCAGCCCCCAAAAGTTTTCCTCACGTGCCTGCCTCCCCACCCCAACCACTAATCTGCTTTCTGTCACTGTAAACTAGTTTGCATTTTCAAGCACTGTAAAGAGAATCATGAGGTCTGTACCCTCCTGTGCCTGGTTTCTTTCATTCAGCATCATTATTTTAATTCAACCACTCCGCCCTGGCAGCATCTCACGGGATAGGAAGACCACAGTTTGGGTATCCATGTACTTCCTGATGAACATTAGAGTGTTTTCCAGTTTGGGACTCTTACGGAAAAAGCCACTACAAGCATTCTTATGAAAGTGTATTTGTGAAGATAAATTTTCATGTATCTGGGTAAATACCGAGGCATGAGGTGCTGGGCCGTAGGACAGGTGTTTATTTAACTTCATAAGAAACTGCCAAACTTTTTGTTTTGTTTTGTTTTGTTTTTCCCAAAGTGGTTGGACCACTCTACACACTCACCCGCCGTCTAAAGTTGAACATCAAGCTTGTTCCTGTTTCGCCGTTTCTAGGCTTCTTCCTGCTTCCTTAAAGCCTTACCACTAGTTTTAGCATGGCTGGCTTCAGGTGTCCCCCACCCCCACATTCATATGTTGAATTCATAAGCCCCAGTACCTTAGAATTTAACACATTTGGGGATAGGTCCTTAAAGAGATGATTAAGGTGGGGGGTGTGGGTGGCTCATGTGGTTAAGTGTCTGCCTTGGCTGGGCTCATGGTCCCAGGGTCCTGGGATGGAGCCCCGCATTGGGCTCCCTGTTCGGCGAAGAGTCTGCTTCTCCCTCTCCCTCTGTGTGCTTGCTTGATCTCTCTCTCTTTCTCTCAAATAAATAAATAAAGCTTAAAAAAAAAAATAAAGAGCTGATTAAGTTAACACAAGCCCATTAAGGTGGGACCCCAATCCAATAGGACTTGTGTCCTTACAGTAAGAGGAAAAGATACCTACACAGAGGGAAGACCTTGTGGGACAGTCAGAAGGCAAACACCATCAGGCCAAGAGAGGTCTCCGGGGAGAAACTAAACCTGCCAACACTTTGATCTTGGACTTTTAGCCTCCAGAACTGTGAAAAAATGAATTTCTGTTAAGCCACCCAGTCTGTAATATTTTGTTATGGTGGCCCTAGCAAACCAACACAGAGGACTTCCCATCACTATTTTGCAACCATTATAATAATAATTGATCCAGGCAAGAACCCTCAATGAACGCTAAAACCAGCAGGCAGAGAGTGAGATGAAAAACAGGATAGTCTCATAATATCTTCCCCCAAGATACTTTTTTTTTTCTAAGATTTTATTTATTTATTTGACAGAGAGATCACAAGTAGGAAGAGCAGCAGGCAGAGAGACGGGGAAGCAGGCTCCCCGCTGAGCAGAGAGCCAGATGCTGGGCTGGATCCCAGGGCCCTGAGATCATGACCTGAGCTGAAGGCAGAGGCTTAATCCACTGAGCCACCCAGGTGCCCCTCCCCCAAGATACTTATTAATTACAAAGGGGAAAACAGCAACTTTTCAGTGGAGTATGACGGTGGACATCATCTTAACCAAATGATCAAAGTTAATATCACTAATTTTGGGACAAACCAAGTTATGTGCCTTCTGATGGGATATACTCGGGACACAGCTTTCTCTCAGTGGCATTCCTACCAAAAATGAATCCAATCGTGAGAAAATAAAAGATTCAAATTAAGGACATCTACAAAATAACTCACCAGTACTCTTCAACAATGTCAAGGTCATGAAAGACAAAGGGTGAGGAACTAACTCCTTCTCCAGATTAAAGGAAACTAAGAAGACAGGACAGCTAAATGAAACCTGCGATCCTGAATTCGATCCTGGGGAATGGCTACATTATTGGGACAATTAGCAAAATTTAAATCTTAAAGGTGTATTAAAAGAATCATGTCATCACTAAAATTCCTGATTTTGATCATTACCCTGAGATACTGCAAGACAATGTCCAAGTTCTTAGGACATACACACAGAAGTATATCAGATAAAGGGGCATAACATCTGGAAATCCACTCTAAAATGATTTAGGGAAGAAAAGTATACGTACATATTATATACACAAACACGTGCACAAAGGAGAATATGATAACACAAACGTAGATAAATACAACAATTTGTTATTTGGGTTAAAAGTATATCAGAATTCTTGTGTTCACTTTGGCAGCATATATACTAAAAACTGAACGACACAGATTAGCACGGCCCCTGCGCAAGGGTAACACACAAATTCATGAAGAGTTCCATAGTAAAAAAGAAAGTATATGAGAATTCCTTACTACTCTTGTAACTTATATGTAAATTTTAAATTTTAACTGTCCCCACCCCCACCCCGCCGGCCCCGGGGCAAATTACATCCTTTCAATGGCCACACTATCAGAAGTGGCCAGCTCCCAAACCCAAACCCAAACCCAAAGTGCTCTTTTATTCTTTTTCTCCATTATACTTATTCATGTCAAAAATTATTGTTGGGCACCTGGGTGGCTCAGTGGGTTAAGCCTCTGCCTTTAACTCAGGTCATGATCTCAGGGTCCTGGGATCAAGTCCTGCCATCGGGCTCTCTGCTCTCTGTAGGGAGCCTGCTTTCTCCTCTCTCTCTGCCTGCCTCTCTGCCTACTTCTGATCTCTCTCTGTCAAATAAAGTAAAAATTTAAAAAAATTGTTTAGTTAATAGTACCTGACATTTACTGTGGGCAAGGTCCTGTCCTGTTCCAAGTGTACAACCACAGTGACTCCTCCGACTGCAGTTCTTCCCATCTTGCAGATGGGAACTAAGACACTGAGAAAGTTAATTAACTTGCACAAGATCACTGGTATCATGTCTCCTCCAGGGGCGTAGACAGTCAACTAAGGTAGACATTGTCTTGTTCACTGCCCTTTTCCTCTCACTTAGAACAGTGCCTAGCACATTATAGGAATTCAATAAATACTCACAGATTCAGTTTAAAAATAACGGGTACCTACTAGGCAGTGGAGTACAAAGCAGCCAATAAAACAGCACTTTCAGCCTTGCATCCAATTAGTCACTTACATATATTCATGTATACTTAGCCACTCTTAATATATGTATTTATATATAAAATTTTACATACACACACACACACACATATATTTTCTTTTTTTCAATCTGGCGCTATCGACGCTGGGAGGTTAAGGTCAGCCTTGCACCCAATTAGCCACTTACATATATTCATATATACTTAGCCACTCTTCATATATGTATTTTTATTTTTGCGTGTATTTATTTTTATATATTTTTACATATTTGTATTATGCATTTATATATTATACATATAGATTTCATTTGGAGCTATCAACGCCGGGAGGGTAAGGTCCAATCACCCATTCTGCAGAACAGAAAACTGAGGCACCGAACGGAACAATGATTTGCCCAGAATCAAGGGGCCATTGGCAGGCAGGGTGTGGATTCCAACGCAGTCCGGAAGGTTCCCAGGCGCAGCCTCTGAATCAATCAAACCGCCCAATCCAATCAACCAATCGGTATTTATTAGGCGCCTACTGCGCGCAGCTCCTCTTCACGCCGCGGAGGCGGAGGGAGGGGGCTGTGGTGGGCAGGCAGCCGCGGAGACCGGAGGACGCCGCGGATCGCCGGAATTTGGCGCCTATTTTTTGTTGGCTGGGTGTTCTCGCCTGTGATTGGGCCGCGGCGCGGCGTGCCCGGTGCGCCGGGCTGCGGCTGCTCTGTCGACCTTGGCAAGACCCGGGCGGCGCCGTGCGCGACGGGCCTCCCGGGGGATGGGCCACCAGGAGCCCCCGCTGGCCCGAGTGCGGGCGGGAGGTGCGGCTTATATAAACAGGTTATGTAAAGGTCTCAGCTGGCGCGAACACGTGGAGAGCCGCGGGAGTCCGGACACCCGGGTCCCCCGCGCGAGCGCCGCCGCCACCACCCGTGCTGCAGCAGGTTCCGGCGCACACCCGGCCGGACCCGCCGCCTCTCGCCCCGCTCCGTACCAGAGGCAGCCCTGGTCCGGAGCGGACCATCCCCAGCCCCGGGCGCCAGGGGGGAAACGGGCCGCCCGGAAGTGGCGGGACGCCGGCCAGGTAAGGACGCAGGCGGCGCAGTCAAAGCAGCCGCCGAGGCTGGAGCCACCTCCGCCCTCTCGGGCGCTTGGGGAGGGCAATTGTTTCCCCAGTTTGGCGGGCTCGGGGACGCGGTACTTTTAAACCAACCTCCTCCACCCGCCGCCCTCGGGGACTTGGGTCGGTCCGCGGAGCTCCACTCAGGCTTAATTCAATGGACTGTTTACACCCGGGAGAACCCAAGGCGGGATGTGAGGAGGGGAATCGCAGATGGGACCAGGCAGTGGAAAAGATTTCCAAAGTCAGAGTTACCTCTTAAGGCAATTTTCTTAAGTCGTGAAGACTGCTGGTCCTCGTTTTTCCTACTCTTAGGCAACAGATTAACTGGGAAGGGGGGGTGTTTTGCCTTTCTTTCCGGTTCCCCCTCTGAGCCACAGCCTAGTGGTTTCGTCCTTCCCGCTTTCTCCTCCCCTCCCCCGTTCAGTCAGCGGCTGCGGCTTCCGTCTTAAAGGGGCCGCGGCGGCCGGAGGAGGTGGAGGTGGGACGCCCTACGGCCTGCGCTCCTTTCCTTCCTGCTTCGGCCTAACTTGGTTAACCGATTCTTTCGCCCGCAGGTCACAATCCAGGGTCCCGCTCCTCCGCGTCTCGGGGCCGGACGGAGGGATGAGGCAGGGGGGACCCAGGCAGCACCGTTGCTGCTCCCCCCGCCGCCCGCAGCCATGGAAACGGGGGAGGAGGACGGCGCCCGCAGAGGTACACAAAGCCCCGAGCGGAAAAGGCGAAGCCCAGTGCCGCGGGCGCCCAGCGCGAAGCTGAGGCCGGCGGCGGCCCAGGCCATGGATCCGGTGGCGGCCGAGGCCCCGGGCGAGGCCTACCTGGCGCGGCGGCGGCCAGAGGGTGGCGGCGGGTCGGCGCGTCCGCGGTACAGCCTGTTGGCGGAGATCGGGCGCGGCAGCTACGGCGTGGTTTACGAGGCAGTGGCCGGGCGCAGTGGGGCCCGGGTGGCGGTCAAGAAGATCCGCTGCGACGCCCCCGAGAACGTGGAGCTGGCGCTGGCCGAATTCTGGGCCCTGACCAGCCTCAAGCGGCGCCACCAGAACGTCGTGCAGTTTGAGGAGTGCGTCCTGCAGCGTAACGGGCTAGCCCAGCGCATGAGCCACGGCAACAAGAGCTCGCAGCTGTACCTGCGCCTGGTGGAGACCTCGCTCAAAGGTAGGAGCGCCGCCGGCCGTCCCGCCCGCAGGGGACCTGATCCCACAGCTCTGGACGGCTCGGCCCTGGCGGACCCCCAGACCCTTAGGCCCTGGTCCCGGTCCTGTCAGCCTGGGCCCAGACACGCCCTCCTCGGGGACCCAGACGTTTAGGCCCTTTTCTCCCCTCAGGACCCCGGATCGGTCCCTGGCACAAACGGGAGCTGGTACTTTAGTAAAAAGGGGCTCGTTGAGTGCTCACCGTTATCTTAGTTAAGTGCTCAGTGAAGGTGGACTGTTAGTGTCAAACTTCTAGTATTCTGAGTTTCCACTGGGAGATGAGGGGGATTGGGCTGAGTTGGTGGAAGAACTTCACAGCCCCCTTTCTAGGGCCTCTTCTCTTTCCTTCCCCAAACTAAAAGAACTTTGCTGGACCCACCCACACCCCCTCCCTGCCTGGTTCCAAATGTCCTGACACCCTTCAGCTCCACCCCCAAACTCTTCTCAGTCTTCTGTTTTCCTCTGAGATTCCCCCCGCCCAGCACATCCCAAGGCAGTCAAGCAAACCGGTGGGTTTCCTGGCTAAGTCCTCTGGGGCCTGCTGGATAATAACCCCCGCCCCAGGTGGGCCTAGAGCTGTCACATAACACAAAACATCTTTTTTCCTCCTTTCCTCCGTTTTCCATACTTTTTGTAAACCCTCTGAGGCTGGCTGGCTTGGGTGTTTTATAGGGAAGATGGGCTTTGGGGAAGCAAGGGGGTTGCAGTCGTTGGAGGGCTAATCCTAACTTCTGGGTTTTAGTTGCAGTTAGTTGCACTCAGTTAGGGAGTGAGTTCATCTTTGAGTGCCCAGTACTCACATGTCTTGTTCAGACTGAAAATTGGCCAAGGATCTCTAAAGACAGGAGAGGGCCAGGGGGCTGCAAAGATCTTAGGAGACTTTCTTAGGGGAGAGGTTAAGCGTCCCATCTATGTCCTAGATGTCCTGTAGAGTGACTTTGGGTAATAACTTTTAAAAGTAAATTCTCTCCTCTTTCTATACATGGAGAAACTAAGGATTAGAGGTAGTAAACAAATACAAGTTGATGAGGTTAATCAGCTTGTAAGGAGAGTTGGGATTTCCTTACAGGTTTTCAGAGCGTAAGTGACATAAACCCAGATCTATCTTGATTCAAGGCCTAGATCCTTTCATATGGGTAATGATGCCCTCGCTTCCCCGAGAATAAACTGGAACTGACCTTTATTTGGGGTGGGGTTGGACAGGGCATTTTGTTTGTGGAGTTTTTGCCCAATTTTAAACATCCTGCAACCCATCCCAGGAGAACTCCGTCCCATTTTAAGTCTGTTGTTTGACAGTGGACTGGGGGATTTGATCAGTATCACTGGGAGTCCTTTTTCAAAATAGGTTTTCACTTTGTATGCCCAGCCCTGCCCTCATCCATTCTGAAAAGCCCACCCTCTCTCCCCAGGGTGAATATATTTGTTTTGAAAAGACTTTCCAGGAGATTCCTTGAAGCTTACCTGTATCGTGCAAGCTATTCACTTCCATCCTTAGACTGTCTTCTCCACTATGATTAACCAATAGTTTGGACTTCATAATACATGACTGCTCTGGGATGTGGGAATTCACTTTGCCAATGATCCCCTTCTACCCTCAATTCTTTGAGGCCAATCTTGAAACTTCCACCCAGGTGGGGAAGTCTTGGCTTCCCCCTCCTCACACGTAGATACTGCAGATTCTCTCACATGTAGAATTTGTCAGAACTCCACAGTAAACGGTGGCAGTATAACCTCCTGGTTAATAGCCTAGGCTTTGTGTTTGGACTCACTTTAAGTGATGGCTTGTCTGCACTGACTGCAGGAGGTATGGGACAAGTTGTTTAAAACCTCTAGGGAGCATTCCTTTATCAGTAAGATAAGGGTGCCTGTGTTCTCGAGTTGCTGTGCAGCCTGGGAATGTCCCTAAGTGCTCTGATAAGGAGGAACTCAGCAAGTTGAGTCCACGTTTTGTGTCCTCTTTCATCATGCCCTTTGAGATTCATTCACTGTGCTCTTGTTCAAGTTTGACCGTGGAACACATCCCGTTGTCTGGGTTGTTAGTAACACCAGGTTGAGAGACAACACTGGTATTTTCTGTCTCCCTTTGTGAGTTAAAACAGGTCTAGAGCAACAAAATAATTTTGTTTTAGGTCATACACTTCAGTCGCCCTTTCACTTGTTGGGCCTCTTCAAAATATTTGATCTCTGCTTTGGGTCAGGCAATGTTGAGGGCTCAGAGAAGGAGCAATCAAGGGAAGGGTGCACAGCTAGCTGCTGAAACTGACATTGAAATTTACATGTCAAATGTTAATTTAGCAAGCAGTAAATAGGCATTGTTTTTTGCTATTAGTATTAAAGTGAAGAACAAAAAGACCCACATTGCTCTTAGGTAAGTTTTCCTGCCTTCGGCTTCCAGAATTGGGCAGTCTTAATCAGCCCTGGGGCGCTGGATTTACAGCTTGCTGATATCACTCCCGAAAAGTCCAAGAGCTGGGAGGACTCTTAGAGATAATCTGGTTCAGCCTTGTCATTAAACAACTCCTGTGCAGTCACCTTTTGCCCAGCCTCTTGCAATTTAGAATAATTTTGAAATAGACCAAAAAAGTGTTAATCTGTCTTAAAGTCTCTTTTGAACTAAATCTACATGGTTTTACAGAGTCCTCAGAGTTGCATTTTGGGTGGTGGGGTCGTGGCAGCCTTTGCCCCAGAGGAACTCAATTTGGAAAGTTTGAGCACCTGGAGAAGACTTTAAGTGCTAATCAGAGTCACAGGAGGGAAAGGCTAGTTGTCTGGTTAGCGAGGGCTTTCCACAGAGTGTTGTACAGGATTAACAGGAATGATAATCTAGAGTTAGCTAGGAGTTGGCAGAAAAGATAGGCTTGAAAGAAGGTAGAGAAGGAGTGGGATTTATTTTACAAAGGGCTGAATAGGGAATAATTGGGATTTTTTCCCTCTTCAGTATCAGCACTCTAGTGAATATGCAGAAGGCATCTCTGTAGTCTTAAGAAATTATTTGACCTGTAAATCCAATATCAAAAAGAAAAAAGAAACTTGTTAGTGCAGTTCTTAGGCTTATCCAACTTTGATAGCCTATAGGTCTCCTGTCCTTCCTTTCTCTCTGAATGTTGAACAAACACATAGAGCGTTGTGTAGTGAAGAGGAGTTCCAGGGTCAGTGGTGGTCTTGGAACCCTGATCTGGCCTTCTGCTTCACAGGGAGGGAAACAAGCCTAGGAAAGAGACAGGACTCGCCTCATATGAATGAGTGAGTGGTAGCATTCAAACTAGCTCCGGACTTTCTTAAACCAGGTTAACAATCCTGTAAATTACTCTGTTGATGCGTTGATGTCTTTGTTAGCTTTCAAGTACTTGTCACAAGAAACAGGAGTTAAAGCATAAACAGTTTGCTCTATGGCCTTGTTTCTATTGCCAAAGGACCCTGTCCTGAATGTACCTAAAACTGAATTCTAGCTTGCTGCCACTTAGAAGATAGCAGGCAAGCCTCATTGTCAGACTAAATTCAAATTCCTGAATGCTGTCTAACGCACACACTGATCCTTCTGACAGCGATGAATACGTTAATATGTATAATATATCATCTTCACGACAAACCCAAGGCTTATAAGGCCAAATAAGTTTGGAAAAGCTTTGGGGGGGTCTAGCTTATCCCATCTTAGTAGGACACTGGTTCTGCTTTACCAACTATTTCACGTTTACCATGCTTAAGAGATCTTAGGCAGTTTCGCATGGGTAGGAATCAAGGCCCTTGGGAGGTCAGGTCTGTGCCTTTGTGCCTAGTGGTGACTGTGAGCCAGGCACTGCGGAGAGGCCATGCGAAGTTTCCTCCATGAGGCATGCAGAAGACACAGTCCCAGATGACCGCAGCTCAAGGTCCGAAGTGATGGGTAGCCGCTCAGACCCTAGAAAGTGGCTCTGAATTCTTTTACTATGGCTTGGGGCTCAGAAAGGCAGAGAGCCGGGCAGTGATGTTCAGCTACTCGGACATAGATCCAAGCTGTCATTCAGGGTCTTAGAAATGAACGGGACACAACAGGGCACGAGCATTGACAGGGAGCCCCAAGGTTTGGCTTCCACTTTTCACCCTGTTAGTAAGAGCTACAGCTTACTGATGGCTGTGGGCCGGTGCTGCGCTAGGCTTTATACCCATTAACTGCTTCAACCCTCACAACCCCCTTTTGAAGTCGGTGCTATAATGACCCCTGTTTTACAGGTGAGGAGACCGAGGTTAGCAGAATTGCCCCGTGTAAAGCAGATAACCAAGCTGAGGTCTGAGCACAGGCTTTCAGGCTTGAGTCCGCGCTTTCCATCAGCTGTGCTGCACTCTTGGGACAGGTGGCTTAAATTCTGGGTTCATCTGTTTTTCTTGGTTGTTAAACGGGCATAATCACATTTTACTCAGAAATTAATGGCTGCTGTTTATTTTTTAATTAGGTGCTAATCAGTACTGGGCACTGCTAGTCTCAACAGGGGGTGTCTCCCCTGTGTCTTGGCTTCCAGGGACCCTGTTCCTCCTTTCTGGTCTGTCTTTGAGACAGCCACGCAGACTTCTCTCTTCCTGCTGCCTGCCTGCCTTCTGAGTGAGCTGGGAATTTTAGATACCAGCCTCAGGAGACAGGAACAACCCTTGCTTAATTGAGAGTTTTGGCTAATTGGGTTGCACAGGATAGGGTTTTTCTTGTGTAAATTTCCAAGAATTGCTTAGCTTCCTGTAAAATAATGAGTTCACTCTCCTCTCAGATTTGGCCTTTGGTGGGGTCCTTCGTGACTCAAAAATCTTGGATCCTCACCTGGTTGTCTTTAATGTGCACATCTACGTGGCTACTACTAGAACTTTCCCTGGTTGTTGGCTGTTTGTTGTTGTTTTGTTTTAAGCCTCTAGCTCACAGTTCTCCTCTTGCTTCATTTCACCCAATTACTGAGCCCCTGGTATGTGTGAGGCGGACCGTGAGGAGTGCAGAGACCTGGTTTCCCTCCCCTGTGAGCGCGCAGGCATGGAGGAGACTTGGATGGAGCACGACGGACATTACTTCACCTCAGCCTCTGAGAGATGCTGTAGGGGAACAATTTCGAGGAATGTGGACTCAATTGAGGGAAGGGAAGGATGAGTTGTAAAAGGGTAGATGGAAGCAATCCTGGCAAGGGTGAGATCTAGGTAAGTAGGAAGGCCCTCGTGTGGAGAGAAAAATGGGCCAGGGCCTCCAGAGGTTACTTCCTTCCCCATCTCTGCTTGGCTGGCAGAGTCTGCATTTTACCAAGACCCCTGGAATGTTCCAGGCCTAATAGCTAGGCTTAGTATTCTCATGCTTGTTGTCATTTAATCCCCCCACTTGAAGTTGGTGTTTTTGTAACCTGGTCTTATACAGGAGAAAATCCGGATCCATCAAGGTCAGGTAACTCTTCCAGGTCCACCAGCAAAGGGTCAGGGTCTAGATCTACATCTAGAAGCTCTTCCAAGGTTCTGTGTGCTTGACCTGCTGCAACCTTACAACTGCCCAAGGGCTGCCCCTGGTGTCCAGACACATTAACATAATTCATATCGAGTCCTTCGTTGTGTGCTCTGGTGTCCAGGTTCCATGCAAGATGCTTCCTAGATCACAGTTAAGCCTTACAGTAACCCAGTGAGGTAGATTCTCCCTGGAATATGGATAATGAAACAGATTCATAGTCTTAAGACCTTTGCCCAGGGTCACATAGCCATGGAAGTGAACCATGGGGGTGCCCACCTTGGGCCTGGGAGGCTCCATAGCCCTTGTCCTGTCTGTCTCTCCTGTTAGGCCTGAAGGTTCTTGGCCCTTGGCGTCTGTAGGACACTGTGTCTTGTCTTGGCAGTCACTGTCTGGGGTTGATTGTCTAGTGCACAATGACATTTGACTAATCTTGTGAAGTGCTTTGAACACACCCAGTGTGTTGATACTGGACCCAGCCTCTTTATAGTGACAGGACACAGCCCAAGGTCATTGAGACAGTGACCAGGGCTTGGTCTGTGTGCTCATCTTTCTTTAGAAGAAGAGCTTGTCTTGGGAAGGGGGCCTTGTCTTCAGCTTCTCCGGACTGATTTTCAGCAGAGCCACTTCTTTAAAAAATACATATTAATATATAGCTTTTAACTAAGCAAAAACAGGGCTGGCTATAGTCATAATGAATTCAGAGTTCATTTTTCAAGGCTTTTTTTTCCCCCAACCCTTTTTCTTAAAATTGTAATTTTATGTTCTGTTTTTTTCATTTCCCATTAAACTTGCTTCTTACCTGTTATGTGACCTCCTCTTTTGACTCTTTATTTAAGAAAATTAGAAGTAGAACATGGCCCTTTAAAGCATTCAACCAAGTGGCAGTGCCATAATTAACCATTAAGTCTTCTCAGGACATTCTTCTCAAACCTTCACTTTGACCCTGTAGTTCAGAATACCCATTCTGGGTGCTTTGGGAGCTTGCCGTGACCTTTTTGTTGCTGTCAGTGATCGGGGTTTTGTTTGTTCTCGGCTTTTGTGTTTTTGGTACTCTTCTTAGAAGAAATTCCTCCAGTGAGATTTTCTTTTATGTCCAGTGGATTGAGCAGTTTTAGGACTTGGTGATCCATACTCCTGAACTTGGCACATTCAAGTCAAAGTCCTAATTAGTGCCCTACTGTGAAATGAATCTGCGGGTCTGTGGTGGGACCCTCAGCATGAGGGACTTGGTGAACGTGAAACTCCTTGGGGGCATAGGTCTGTGAACTTAACAGAGAAACTCTGTCAGCAGTGGACAGTAGAACATCTAGGCTGTAGGATCATGGTTAGGAATCCGGGCCATAGAGCCTGGGCGCCGTCTCCTACTGGCGGTAAGACCACAGGCAAGTAATTAATTTTGGGCCTTTGTTTCCTCCCCTGTAAAAGGGGATGTAATTACGGTCTCAGTAGATAGGGGTTTGGAGTAAGAAGAGGGGATTGGCCAGAGTACTCTCTCAATGTTTCCTTCCTGTCACAGAGGACATGTGATGTTACTAAATTCTACTGATTCTAAACCTCCCAGCACCTTCCCTGCCCCCTGCCACTCCTTCCCTCTTCTCCCTTGCAAGCCTCACTTCTTGGGGGTTTCCGAAACTGATGAATCCCCTCAGCTGCCTGGCGGTCTTCCACCTCTAACTCCTCATGCCCGCAGAGGGAACATGTGGCAGGGATTTTTAGACCTGCTGTCACACATGGCAGCATCTTGGCCGTGAGAACCCAGCGTGTATACACGGTAGTGCTGTTAGCAGCCCGTGTGTCTTACTTAAACGGTAGGTCTTAAAATTGGTCACTTAAGACTCTGTAAGCAGGATATCGTTCTAAAACGTGCCAAGAACTTTTAATTCCTGTTGCTTAGCGCCTAAGTTCAAATCCTTCAATCTGCTGGACTCCCATTTCTTAGGACCCTACTCCAGAGGCTTCTGCTCCAGGCTCCTTTCTGCACATCTCCTGCTCTATCTCTCTGTGCTGATCCCAGATGACTTGGGTACCTTGCTGTGAGCTCACGCCTGTGGTGTGCTCACTCTCCATCCCAGGAGACACTGCTCAAGGGCCATCCTTGACAGATCTTCAGGCTGCCTCTCTCCCAACCACTTTGTCCACTCCTTGGGTGGAATCACACCCTATTCCTTGTTCTCATCGCCATAGGCCGGCATTCTGTTTCTAATGACTGGAAGCCTGAACTAAGGCAGAGACGACTGCTGATCTCCTCTCTGGTGTCTCACAAGCAGTGTGTGCCCAGGAAGTATTTAAATGGAATTGACTAGAGTGAAGAAATTCCAGCTTCTGGAGGCAGCTTGGGAATAGGCTTGTAAGGCCCTGGGTATGGTGTATCCCTTTCTAGGAGGGGCCTGCTGTCCGGAAGCTCACACTGACTTCTCCTTATCCCAAGCCTGCGGGCCTTGAGTTTCTGAACAAGGCAGGCCATGTTTTATTGGGAGCCACCTGCTTGACTTGTTTTTTTTTCCCCCATTTTCTCTGTCTCCCTTTGAACTGTGGCATAGAATGTTTTGAAACAGTTTCTTCTGTGGTCTCCAGGCCATTGGACTTGAGGGGAAGGTAATGAACCTGTCCTGAAGGTAGGCCTGTCTCTCTATAATCACAGTGTGTTTCTTAGCCCCCTGGACCCGGGTGACAGCATCATGTTGTGGAAGGACTTGGCAGCAGAGGCTCATGTCTAACCCAGCCAGCCATGGCCATGATCTTGGGCAAGTTCTTTAACCTTCCTCTTGGTTTGCCCACCTGTAAAAGCGTGTCTGGGGAGCTGAAATGACTCACACTCTTAGCCTTTAGGGCTTGGAAACCAGTTGCCTGTCAGGTGAATTGACCTCAAATCCTTAACACTTCCAGGGAACTTTCCATCTTTTCTCTCTCGCTCTGGGAAGCTAAGTCTTTGACTCCCTCACCTTACAGAACTGTCAGGCTGTACCAAACAAGGGAATTACAAAATTTAAGTTTGTTTCTATCCACTCAAAACACTGTAAGCTTCTCGTGGGGATTCTGCCCCACTTGGTGTGTGTGTATTCCAGTTCTCCGTCCTGAAATTGGTGGGGAGGCACAGGCAGGCTTGGCGACCGCTGAGACAGATGGGTGCTGAAGCTGCCTGGGACCGTCTGACCTTCACGAGCCCCTGCTGACTGGTGAAGCCCAGGGATGTGTCTCCAGGAATCCGTGTCCTTGCAGGACCATGGACTGGTCATCCCTGAAAGTTCGAGCACTTTTTCTCCTGCAGTGTGTAGTCACTGTGGTAAATTAGAAGGGAAAGCCTTTGGTCAGAGGAGGGAGATCAGGCAAGCATCGAGTAGGTTGGCATTGAGGCAGGGTATATAAAGGTACACCAGCAGAGATTTGGGGAGAGGGAAGGCTTTCTAGGGAGCGAGCGCCCCGAAACCACATGGTCTGGCTAGAGCTTGGGCTTAACTATTTACAGCCTGAGCAGTAGGATATAATGATCCACATTTTCATTTTCTGATTTCAGTATCCTCTGTTCCCTAGCATGTGCAGGCTTCATTCTGTGGCCTCTAGCCCCGGGGTTACTGGGACCTGTGGATTCCTTGGACTTGGCTGAGGCCCAGTGGGGATGTTACTGATGGTCAGGATGTCCTCTCCCTGAAGTACCTGAGTCTCTGCAAAATCTGTTTCTTGTCTGTGACTTAACTCCTAGGAATACGTGGTGGCGGTGTCCCTCTCAGTGTGGTGGAGGTGACAGAGGCTCACAGAGCTTCTGCCATCTTTCCCAATCTCTGCCCAAGGTTCTTCCCTTGGTATCCATCTCCCCCATGTTTTCCTTTGAGCTGGGAGGTGACCCAGTTAACCAGGGGGCAGAACTGGCATCTGACCCCAGCCTCACCACCTAGCCTGGGCCCTTCCTGTGACTTTACCCTGGCTGGCTTCTCCACAGGAACACATGAGGCCCGAGGTGAGGCCAGCAGGGGCCCAGGTGGGCAGTCTGTCTGAAGGAAGGGGCTGGAATTCCCGCATGCCTCTCCTGTTTGTGAGTGGACAGCTGGGGATTCCTGCGTGAAAACACAATGTGTGGTTTCTGATGAAATGAGCCCATGGCCCTGGCCCATGCGGGGGAGTCTTCTTGCCTCCCGGACAAGTAGCCACCCTCCCTGGTTTTCCATTCTGTCATGCTCCCTGATGCTGGGTCTGATTCTGAGCCCGCTTCTTCCTGTCCAGCGCTTTCCTCTGAACAAACAGCCCCTCCTGTAGCATCTCCCGAGCTCAGCTCATTTCCCCCAGAGCGAGCTCTAGGGTCCCTAACCCAAACCCCATACCCCCAGGACACTTGTTTACCCTTCTTTTCTTTCTCTGGGTTCTCATAATCTGGACTTACAATGTAGTCTGTTTTGCAGGCTTGTTTTCTTTTTACTTGGGTTGCCCTGGTTACCAACTTTGTGTGTAAAGTAATCACCATTCCCCACCCTTTACTTCCCCACTGTTGGAGTGAAAAAGTTGCACTGTTTTCTGATGGTAGCCTTCACTGTTTTCTGATGGTAGCCTTCACAGGAGGAATTTGATGGCTTTTTAATTGCTTCCTTTCTGGCTGTACCACCAGCAAACCTTTCTTGCCCTCCTTTTTCTGGGTCTTTACTTTGGCATCAGACAGATTTGTGCTTCAGATCACTTCATCATTTCTCAATGTTTTTAGATAAAGAGCCTCAGCCCACCAGAGCCAGTGACCTAGAAAGAGGATTATGAGATGGGAAAGAGCTAATTTTAAAAACACCCCATCTGCCCTAAACTGGTTCTACCTTTATTGTTTTGATTGTGAGTAATGTAAACAAATTATATAATTACAGGGGAAGTGAGGTCTGTCAGATCGTGGTCAAAACCCCAAAGCTGTTGCCTTGTCCATCCGTCTGTCCTGCCTCAGCCTAGAACTTCCAGAGCAGTGGCTTCTGTAGACTCTGCTTTGGCAGAAGCTATTTAAAGAGATGTAGCTCTTGTTTTCCGGTGGAACGGAGACTCCCGTCCTAGGGATCAGAGGAGCCATCCATATGCCTTCTCATCAGCAGGATGACCTCTGCCTGTTTAGACTTTGGGGACAGTTACAGTCCTCCGATAACTTCCGCAGAGGATCAGTGTTCCGTTAATTGCTTTGTAAAGAACATTGGGATTTGTTTGGAGATGCCAGTCACCAGCTTCCCTGGAGTTTCTGTGGTTCAGCAAAGGGAAAGACTTCTGGAAAGGCAGAGCTGGAGTGTCAAGCCAATACAACTTGATTCTAACTTCTGTGTCCGCTTTGGACTCCTGTTCCCACCAGACCTCCTTCCTCTTCACACCTCTCCTGTGTTCCATTCTCCATCCCATCTCTCAGCCTAGAATACTCTCTTGCCTCTCTGCACCGATCTACTGCCTGTCCTTTAGGTGGAACTCAGGTCCTGACCCTTCTAGTCTCAGATTGGGCATCTCCTACCCACCCTTCCACTGTTCGTAGTAAAAGTTGACCTTGATGCAGATACTTAAGATGCTTGCTGTCTTAGGTACTTACCTGTTATCTCCTTGAAGCTAAGCTTTATAGAGGGAGGGGCCTGTTACAAACCTAGCTTGTGCTGGGCAGATATGGTAGTCGAGCAGGAAATACTGGAACATGCCTTTAAGATAAATCTGTAGGACACATTTTTAGGTGCATCGACAAGAGTCGTGCAAGTTAGGAGAGAGGGGAGGAGAGGTCCTTTGCCTGGTATGGATTAACAGACATTTTTTATGGCCTTCTTGCACCCTTGACCTTGCTTGTCTCAGCAGCAGCCCTGCGAGCCGTGGGCCAGGGGAGGGGGAGGTGCGATGCTGCTGGTCTGGAGACGCTAGAAGGAGACAAAGTGGCTTCCAGGCACATGGATTGAGTCCCTGGACTCTTTAAGTCTCTGGGAGCCTCAGGTTCTTCTATCTTTTAAGATGCGAGTGTTTCATCCTTCCTCCCCCGGTGGGGAGGGGGGTGGTAAATACTAGCTTGAAGGTCAGGGTCCAGTGTAGGTGTCCTGTGAGTGATGCCATGTGGCCATGTACAGGTGAGGCAGTGGAAGGAGAAACTTGGAAAGGTGAACTAAGTGCCGTTGCCTCCTGCTAACTCATTGAACCCGTCAGCAGGCAACCAGTTACTTAGCCAGGCACCAGGTAATTCCAAAGCCAGGTGCTTGACTCCAGTGCCCGCAGCCTGTGTCATTCCTTAGCTTGCTAGCCCTTGACTCATCCCGTGTGAGTAGAGATGGGCCTGCTTGGTGCAGTGTTGGCTTCGTGCGGGTTTTGCTGGTCCCCTTGGCTGGGAGCCTGGTCCCCGTTGTCTGGCGTAAGCTTGCTGTGCTGTGCGTGTGGTCGGAGAGTGGTGTGGGTGTGTCCGTGGCACTCAAGCTCTTTCCGGTCTTCCTTCGATTTAGGAGAAAGGATCCTGGGTTATGCTGAGGAGCCCTGCTATCTCTGGTTTGTCATGGAATTCTGTGAAGGTGGAGACCTGAATCAGTACGTCCTGTCCCGGAGGCCGGACCCAGCCACCAACAAAAGCTTCATGCTACAGCTCACGAGCGCCATTGCCTTCCTGCACAAAAACCACATCGTGCACAGGGACCTAAAGCCAGACAACATCCTCATCACCGAGCGGTCTGGCACCCCCATCCTCAAGGTGGCAGACTTTGGACTAAGCAAGGTCTGTGCGGGGTTAGCCCCCCGAGGAAAAGAGGGCCATCAAGACAGCAAAAATGTGAATGTGAATAAGTACTGGCTGTCTTCAGCCTGCGGCTCAGACTTCTACATGGCCCCCGAAGTCTGGGAGGGACACTACACAGCCAAGGCCGACATCTTTGCCCTGGGCATTATCATCTGGGCAATGATAGAAAGAATCACTTTCATTGACTCTGAGACCAAGAAGGAGCTCCTGGGGACCTATATCAAACAGGGGACTGAAATCGTCCCTGTTGGTGAGGCGCTGCTAGAAAACCCAAAGATGGAGTTGCATATCCCCCAGAAACGCAGGACTTCCATGTCTGAGGGGATCAAGCAGCTCTTGAAAGATATGTTAGCTGCTAACCCACAGGACCGGCCTGATGCCTTTGAACTTGAAACCCGAATGGACCAGGTCACATGTGCTGCTTAAAATTCAGGGCAAAGCATCTTGAGTGTTTTTAAACTAGGTGAGTGTACGCTTTTTGTTCTGCATGCCAACTTCCTGGACTGGATTCTTCATCTCAGGCCCTACGGTGGGCCCCGTGGAGCTGGGGGGAGACGGAGGGTTAAAGACACCCGAGTGCTTATTGTGAGAGGACTCACCCAGGTCTTGAGGAGGAGAGCTGTGGGGCATAGTAAGAGCTGGAAGGTCTAGAGAAGTCCTCTGAGTGCACATCTCAAGTGTTTTAGAAATACTTTTTCTCGACAATTAATAAACGCTTACTGGAGAAAATGTGCAAAAGAGGTACGGACAGTTTTTTTCAGGGAATATATGCTGTCCCTAATTGTGTCTCCGATTCACATGTCCAGTTCTGCACAGTTGAGATCGTGCTATATTTAGGTCTAGTTTTGGTTCCTGCTCTTTGAGCAGTGCTCTGAGCATCTCCCATGTGATACTCGGGAAGTACAGTTTTCAGTAGTTGACATTCCACTGTACGTACCGTAATGTGACCAGTCGCCTATTTCAGATACAGAAGAGAAGATGGGTCTTCTCTTTTTTTAGATAGTGTCAGTGATGTGATGAGTGAGTTCTTAGATGGAAGTCTCTGCTTACTTAAGAGATTGATTGTGGGCTTTTATTTGTCAAGTGTTACGCTAGGCTCTGGGGTAACAGCGGTGAGCAAATTTAAGAAAACAGCCCCATCCCCATGAATTCTGCAGCTTCGTTGAATTAGTCGGGGAGAGAAACATTGATCGATAATCGCCGCAGGTGTTTTATGACAAAAGAGAAATGGTAGGACGGGAAATTGGCCTTTTAGGGGGTTGGTGCCCAGAGGCAGGTGTAGGGAATTGGGGGGTGGGGCAGGGAGGATTCCAGGGAAAAGGATGACTAATCTCTGCCAAGGACCTGAAGCAGAGGGAGCCTCGCACACCTGAGCACCTCCACGGGCTTGGGGTAGGGTAGTGAAGAACGCAGACTCAGAGTAATCAGCGACCTGCCCAGGGGAATAGGCAGAGCTGAGGTGGAAAGTCTGGAAGTGTGTACCAGGAAGGGCCATGGTTGTTTAGTTGGACCAGAGGCTGAGGTGAGCAAGGGCAATAAGATCAGAAATAAGGTGATACAGGGAATTTGACCTTGGTGGGCATTTGGGAGCCATGAGCGGACCAGGGCAGAATGGTGCAGTGTTGAGGTCCTCAGGACAGGTGGGTTGGGTTGAAGCAGAGCCTCGGAGACCAGTTGAACCAATGATTTTATTCCCACTGCTAGCACAAGGGGATGTTCTTGAACCTGAAATTGAGCAGCACTGAGGATGGAGGAGTGCCTGGACCATCATCAGGGCAGGCCGTTGGCAAGATAGCCGGCTGGACGTGGAAGCAGAAGAAAGTAATACACTGGGGGAGATGATGGCAGTAGACTCAAAAGCTGGCCGGGGTATTGGTCAGATTTGACTTGTTTTCAAATAACGCAGCCTCGCTTTGTGGAGAGGGAGGAGAATGTTGACTCCGGTAGCAATCTGTTCGCCTTCGCCACCCTGCAAGGGGTTAAGTCTTTTATCCACCGTCCTTCTAAAGTAGGTGCAGGTGTATCTTACTCATGACCCTCCTTGTTTTCTTAATCTGGCAAGCTGGAAATAAGCGACTCTGAGATTTGCTGAAGCCTTGAGAATGAGGGCTGGTGCTAATCCCAGGGGTCACCCTGCACACTCAGCCGTCTGTCACCTGGGTGGGTTCTTAGTCCCTTCCTTGCCCTCCACCACCCCCAGGGTGCCGTGGTGAGTGCTTGCTGAGGGGAGCCTGCTCACAGCCGCAGTGTTCTCAGTCCCTAGGTTTACTTCTTCCTTCCCACAAACCTCAAGCTCTTCAGTGGGACAACAGGCCAGGTCATCCTGCTGCCCACTGGGTAAGCGTGTTCTCCAGAGCTCGGTTTGGGGCTGTGCCGCGTTAGAGCCCAGAGGGTTGGCTAGACCACATTTTAGTCGGATTTAATGCCACCGTTTCTCATTCCCAACTCATCCCTTCTGCTTTTAAAAAACCTCTTACAGGGACACCTGGGTGGCACAGTCGGTTAAGCGCCTGACTCTTGGTTTCGGTTCAGGTTGTGATCTCTGGGTCGTGAGGTTGGGGCGCTGCTCAGCGTGGAATCTGCTTGAGATTCTCTCCCTCTGCACCTTTCTTCCCCCGACTCCCACCCCACAACGTGCGCACACACGTTCTCTCTCTCAAATAAATCTTAAACAACAACAACAACAACAAAAAACCAAACCAGCAAACACCTATTGGAGTTCAAGTTTGTCCTGGGGTAGGATGGAAGTTGACATTGGAAGAGAGATTTGAATTTGGGTTAGGATTGTGGGGCTGTCACAGCTCCTGGAGATCATGCCACTGTTGGGATTTGTGCGGCTTTGCAGGGCAAAGTTCTAGCTCCAAGAAGGGTGATTCCTTCACTTAGGAGAAATAGGTGACCTTGACATAAGAGAAGATGAGGCACATAATTCTACTGAGTGTCCCAGGCTCTGACCACTAGTGATGACAACAGTTCTTGGTCAGCTGGCACCTATTTGATTGTAGCCTAGCCTCGCCTGTCCCAGTGGGGCACTTAGACTTTGTGGGCCTGGGTCCAGGTCCCTATAACCAGGAGCTGCCCCTTTTTTGTGCCAAAAGCTTCAAATCGTTTGCAGTGTCAATGAGTTGTGTCTGGCTGTTCACAGAATCAGAGGCTTGAGTTGGAAAGAGCTCTTGTCCAGACTGCCCCTGCTCCCCACTTCAGTTTTATAGATAAGCGAATTTCATGTGTGTTCATTGTTCATTGATGGACTATTTGCCAGGGATAATTTTAGTCACAGAAGATACTTTAGTGGATAAAATAGAAATTCTTGCAGGTATGGCTCTTACATTATGCTGGAGAGATAGACAATAAACATAAGTAATAAATGTTTGAAAATGCTGAGTGCTCTGGGCGGCCTTAGAGCAGAACAAGGGAGATCAGAATGCTGGGAGGTGGAGGGCGGAGGTGTACTTTTAAAGGGAAGAGATCAGGGTGGGTCTCTTGAGACTGAGACATTTGAGTAAAGGCTAGGAGTTGAGAGAGTGAGTCATGAGGATTTCAGGAAAAAGAGCATCCCAGACAGACGGGATGACCAGTATAAAGGCTTGAAAGCTGGATAGAAAGCTGGGAGGGGAGTATAGTAAGAAAAGCAAGAAAGGGTAACTAGGGTCAATTAGAGTGGGCCTGTAGGCCATTTTAAGCATCTGGGGTTTGGGCCTGAGTAAGATGGAAAGTCCTGAATGCATGTTCATTTAGCTGTGGGATAACTAAGCTTTTGAAAGGATTGTCGTGACTGCTGTGATAAAAGTAAACTTTGGGGGAACAAGCCAGGGAATATAATGGGAGGCTTCTGTAGCATTCCAAGTAAGAGAATGGTGGCTTTGAGCACTGGAGCCCAGGAAGTGATACTAGATTACGGGTGAACATTGAAGTCAGCCAACCATTTCTTGCTGGATTGAATGTAAGGTATGACAGAAAGGAATCAGAGAAGACTTGGAGGTTTTGGCCTTGGAAGCCTTTGAAAGGGTAGAGTTGACACCAAGTGAGATGGGAAGGATATGGAGAGGAACAGGTTGGACCGGAGAACATCGGGCTTTGCTGCCATGTGTAAGTTTGCAATGCCTGTCTAAAATCCAAGTACAGAGGTGGACTGTTTAGTGGGATGAGTCTGGAGTTCAGGGGAGAGATCTGGTCTAGAGATAGAAATTTAGAAATGGCCAAGGTACCCAGAGTGGGTATAGAGATTTCAAAGAATGACTGGGCTCTGGGCCATCCCCCAGGGAGGTTGGGGAAAGGGAAAGGAGTCAGCAAGATAGGAGACCTGGGCTGTGGTGTCCTGGAAGCAGGTGAAGACAGGAGGAGGAGGAATTGGCGAGGTGCTGGTGGATTGAGGGACATAGGGACTGAGGATTGACCTTTGGCTTTAGTGATTGGGAAGTCATTGGCACTTACGAGCAATTTTGGTGGCAGATAATGAGGAGAGTCCCTCAAACCACAGCAGGTTTGAGAGGGAATGAAAGGAGGAATATTGGAGACAGAATTGACTGGAGACTCTCCACTTTTTTTGTTTAAAAGTCAAGTTGTACTTGGAAAGTTGAGGACTCTAAAAAGCTTTTGTTTTGGGTTATATCTATGGATACTGGTAGTAGTAAAAATTAAAACTGAGAAATGTTTTAAGTGTTCTTTTCAAATGAATAAATAATCAGTTATATGTTAATGTATAAGTATCATAATTTATGAAAAATATTTCAAACAAAAATTTAGCGAATAGAGAGGCATTGTTTTATATTAACAAGTCTTTTTATTATCTGCCTTAATAACTGGGTTCTCACGTTTGCTTGTGATTTTAATCTGGTACCATGTCAGTCAGCATGTAACCTCTAGAAAACAGAGGATGTGAAAAAGCCAAACCCAGCTTGGTGTTACTGTGAACAGGGTTGGCTTCGTGGAGTTCTGCACTCTGGACCACACTTTTGGGAACTGGTGGTATAAAGAAATCTTCTGGAGGAATTTTCTGTGAAGGGGAGCGGCTGAGAAGTAGGGGGCAGCTGGAGACTTAGAAGGAATTATTCGAAGTCCCAAATGAAGGGACAGAATGTGTGTGTCCTTATTCCTTGTAAGCTTTCCCATTAGGCCTCTTGTTGGGACTCGGGCTCCAGCTGCATATAGGAGACACTTGTCCCCAGCACGGTGTGGTGAAGAACAGTGTCACTAGTCTGGTCTTACAGATTTCAGAGTAGTGTTCAAATCAGCGCTCACCTGTTTTAGGTTTTTGCAACAGTGAATAGATGCGCTTTGGGCGGGAAACATGGGATTCCTTTGAAAGGAGTATTGCCTAGTGGACTGTTAAGGACTGAGTGGTTCCATTTTTTGTGGCTTACTGGCCACGTGACCTCAGGCATGTTATATTACCTCTTGATTTTATCATCCATTAAATGGGGGTAGATCATATTTATCTTAATGAGATTGTTGGAATCACAGGTTGTGAAAGTGCCCTGTATAACCTCCCTAATGAAATGCTAAATTTTAGATACATACTTTGGCTTGAGGTGAAAGTATTATCTTCATCTCTGAAGACAATGGTCTTTAGTAGCCTTGCTTCAGAGGATTACCAAGTAGCCCTTTTTTTTTTTTTAAAAAACAACAACAAAGCTGGACTCCAGGCAACTCTGGCCAATTGCTTGTTCTGGAAAACTTATCTATTTTTAAAGATTACTCAGTAGTGGATTCTGTCTCTCCCTTATTTGTCATTTTTTAAAGATGTTTAATAATTCCTAATGTTTCCTCCCGGCGAGCCGACCTTACCCAAAGTGGGTAAGCTAAACTGCTGTTCTAGGTGCCACCACCCACCTCCGTTACCAGGGAGGGTGCTGTGAGATGAGGGAGTCTGCATTCATGGCCAAGTTTGCGGTCTCAGATGAGCCTCGTTTACTAGGGCCTTTGGTAGTCAGGGCCCTTGAATGACATTTATCTGGAGCTGGCAGCTTGGGCTGCCAGGAAATCAGATGTTGGTGTGGCCTGAAGGATCGTAGAAAATATTCTTTGTTCCATATGTGATCTTGGTAGCTACCTAACATCAGAGAAAAAAAAAAAAAAGTCCAGCCTAATTTATTGTTGAAGTAATAAAGGATGTATTTATTCTTGGTGTGAGGTCCAAAGATGTGGCTCTGAGCTCCATGCTGGCGGGCCTGAGTTGACCCCTTGACCTGGGCTTCAGATTCTTCACTTTTTACAAGATTGGAGGTGGAGGTCCCCAGGCTGCTTGTTGGACCCCTAATGGTCTTCTGGGGGTTCACAGGCTTCAACTTATCTGACAACAGCACGTTGGCTCACAGTGAAGCTGTAGAAACCAATTCAGATGAATTCTTTACTTTTGGCAAAATTATACCCCAATTGTGTCACAATATAGGTGTTGAGTTAAAAGTGATACTGGAAACTAAAAAATGGGAAAGAAATTCTCTTAAAAAAAAATCTTATATTTTAAAAAGATTTTTATTTAGCAAGAGGGAACACAAGCAGAAGGAGTAGGAGAGGGAGAAGCAGACTCCTCGCCAAGCAGGGAGCCCGATGCGGGGCTTGATTCCAAGACCCTGGGATCACGACTGAGCCGAAAGCAGATGCTTAACGACTGAGCTACCCAGGCGCCCCTGTGTGGTTCATTTTAAATAGCAAAGTTTTCAAAATAGTCCTGGGAGGGTAAATGAGAACCGGGTTTTCGGTGAGCAGGTGGGAACCTGGGATAAATAGGTATTCAGGACCTGTCTCAGTTGAGTGTGACTTCCTTGTCTAGCTTGAGGACAGATGTGAGCAAATCCAGGAGCACCTAAGACATGCCCTTCACTCAGGACCCTGTGGGAGGTGGCAGCACGAAACCGAGCTGCTAGGGCGAGAGAGCCCCACCTGGAGCCTCTCCTGGGGTGTGTGTGGAGCAGAGGGGTTAGGTTTTCAAGGAGAGCAACAGTGCAGAAGATGTTGATAATCACTGGTCATCCCTGGGTCCAAGTACTTTTTGACCCTTATTTCAACTTCCTGAAGGTCACAGCTGATAAGGAGCCAAGTCTAGATTTGAACCCAGGTCTGAGTCCCTGGTGTGCCCCGACATGGGGTAATGTCTCAGTGAAACACCTATAGAAATCACACATCTTTTTAACGGAATTCAATGAACAGTTGCGCCAAGTGGAGTCTGAGATGCATAACGTGGGCACGAGGGCTTGGCCATTAGTAGCCTTCTGGTTGGGAGGGAGTCTCTCATACTCCGAAAAGGTGTGCTGTGCTGCTCATCAGGTAGGTAGCTGCTGGGAGGGATGAGCAAGGACATCTCCATGAAGCCGTAGCCGCCAAAGGAACCACAGTCGGTTTGGTTCCTACACCCCAGAGGCTCATCCCACTTAGTCTCTGGTACAGCCTTGAACTTTCCAAAGAGGACAGAAGGCGGGAAATGCCATCCTCGCACTGAAGTGGGTGATTAGATACGTACAGAATAGGGGTTTCATTTAAAGTTGAGAGATCGTTGGGAGGGGAATGTATTTAGCCGGAAAGGATAAGTCCTTGGATCCAAGCAGATCTGCCGTCTCTGAGCCTGTTTGGAGCCCCCGTCTACACAGTGGACGTCTCAGCCTGGGCTTCCTTGGCTCGAGCACTGCACAGGATTAAGAGTGGAGGGTTGTGCTTGAGGATCCCGAAGGCTTGCTTCTCTTCTCGCTGGGAAATTAAAACTCTGCCTTCACTCTGAGGACCTGGTGGCCTGAGGTGCCCGCATCCAGGGAGACCGTGGGGACTGGTCTGTCTCCTCGTGGTTGCTCAGGGCTCCCCCAGGTCAAGAAGGCTGGTGTTTGTAAGGCCAGGCAGCTCCCTGGGGCCCGGCTTCTGCCCTTGCCATCCCCTGACAGCTCCAGCTGTACCCACGAGAGGAAGCTGAGCTGTCGGTTATGTAATGGGGCTGGTGGCCCCCAGGGAGAGTCTGTCCCTTGAAGCTCTACAGCACATCAGAGCATCTGCAAGGGGACAGGCCTGCCCTAGGGCTGTTGTTGCTCACATTCTCCTCCCCAGCATCCCTGGCTCCTCCTGGCCCAGACAGTGGCCCTTTGGGCAAAGCAAAATCCCTTTTGTAATCGTCCAGCTATAAGCAAGGCTGCCTGATGGTTGGGGTCCTTCCAAGTCCCATTTCCTCCTCCCCCAGGACACGGACACTCCTAGCAATGATAACTCCTGGGTATCAAAACCTGCATGCAGATTCCCCTTGGGTCACCCTGATACAGCCTCACATGGGCAGGTGAGGCTAGACTGGAATAGTGAGACACCCATATAACCAGGGGTCAGGCCCTGATAGGCAGAAGCCACAGGGCAGCAGAAGTCAAAATTATGCAAAGGTTGGAAGGTGGGAGGCCAGAAGCCCGCTCCACATGATGGCTGTCGAGAAAGCACAGGCAGGAGGGAGTGCTGACAGCGGTCTGTGGCACCAGGCCAGAGAAAGGGCTCTGGTGTGACCCAAAGGCAGCCTGCTGTCTCTGTTCCCCCTGCCAGGGATCCTGGCAGAAGCCCCTTCCCAGTGAACGTGGCTGGAGCCTCTTGAGACTTGAGGACCCAAAGCAGAAGAGCAGTAGCGGCCAGGTTTCTCCCCAACAAGTCTCCCAGTTCATTTATGAAGTGTGGACTAAAGCAGGGGGTCTGTCATTGGTGCTCATCACTGATGTGGCTGCTCACAACCCTGTGTTCAAAGATGCTGGGGCCAAGTCGCATTTATTTGGTGAGCAAGAGCCCTCCTGGTAGATGGCAGGCACTGGCCCAGGGGTGGTATTGACAGTGGAGACCCCCAGTGCTGTCCTCTAGGAGTTCACTGTGTAGCAATGGAGAGATGACAGTAGCTGCGGCTCAGGAGAGATCCAGGAAGCCTGGAGGGAGTGGATGGAAAGTTTCCTGGAGGAGGTGGCACCTTGGGCTGGTTCTTGGAGGTCGCTTTAGAGGCACCTTGTAAACCAGGTCATAAGCAGGTCACAGCTCAGGGCTCTCCAGAAACTGACCTTTTGCGACCTGAGGCTTTGTTGGGTACAAGACGCAGCTGGCCAGGGGAGAGGGTACTGTTCTAGTTCTGAAATCCGAACCAGAGATGCCTCCTAGACCCAAGGCGTGGGGAGAAAGCCCACAGTCTTGATAAACAAGGGCAGCGGCATACAAGCTCCCAGCCCCTGGTGAGTCCTCTGTGGTATTACAGAACCCGAGGAAATGGAGACCTCCTCCAGCATCTCTCGGATTCAGAAGCTTGGCAGGCCTTAAAACTGCCAGCCAAGTTTAAAATAAATCAATACTGTAAAATACTGCAATGAATTTCCCAACTTTAAAGGAATTTCACTTTCAGGTGCCAAGGGAAAGCTGTAACTCAGTCTGCATCATACGCAGGTCAGATTTCTGTGTTTTGTTTCTTTGTGAAAAAAAAATGCTATCTAGGGCCTCGGGGGGCAGGATTAGAGCCACCCAGGCACATCACAGGGCATAGGGAGGAAGGTGAAAATGCTTCTGTTTTTCCAGGATGCAAAAAGGAGCTGGATATGGGGCCCGGGCAATAATCTCACGAAGGGGAACCTTGGCTCTTCGTCATTCCAAGGCCTGGCTCCACGGCTATGATGGAAGGCCGGTCGGCTTCGGTGTATGGTGTTGGATTTTAGATTAGCCCGTTCCAATGGGAAAGTCACAGATATGGTGTGAGCCAGGTGACTCACTCTGCATTTACTTGTGTCCATTTGGAAAAAGGAAACCTTTCCTTGTCATGGACAGCACCCTTTTGTTTTTTGCCTTTCTGCTTTTTTCAGACATGTCTAAGACATGTCCTTCTTTCCAGAAGGCTCTGGTCTGAGGCATGTCTGAGGCATGGGCTGTGGAAGTACAGTGCAGTCAGATCTTGGCAGAGGGCATGGGCCTTACTGGCCCAGCCCAGCCTTGTCCAGACATAAGGAGAACTGGAAGTCACAAGTAAAGACTCATTTGTTGTTAGTAACCAGATTGCATACTTGGATTTGATGAATGTTTGGAAGGAACCCTTGGTTTGCATGGGGCAGCAGAAATGAGTGTGAGTATACCACACCCCAGACAAACAACACAGTGACTCTTACCTTCTAGAAAAAACTATTTGGGAGTTTAAATCAGTTGCCTAAACTGAAATCTAGATGTCACCGCCAATGTGATCCAGAGCTTCTCCCTCCCCTGCCCTGAGAGCACCAAGCAGGTGTAGCACCAAGAGCCCTTGGAGAGCCTATCCCTCCGGCCTGGTTTCTGGGAGCCGTGGGACAGCTGTCCTGGAACTCTGGTTTCCCACCTGCTCATAGAGTGTCACTGGGTTAGGCATGAGTTCGCGGTGCCATAGGCAGACTTAGATGTGAGCATTCAGGATCTACAGCCTGATGACGTGGCCTGTGCCAAGTTTAACCAGAGTTCAAAAGATGGCTTCCTCTCTGTCGGTGGGAGGGACGGAGGATATCACGAGTAAGATGTTTCCTACTTGGCAGATCATGATTCTACCCTGCAACCTTAAAGATGTTGACAAGCTACCACCACGCTCCTCCCTGCCCCTCACTAGCTCACCAGCACACACCGTGTCCATGACAAACCTTCTCTGAGTGTAGTCCCCAGACAGGCAGCATCACCTGGGAACTTGTCAGAACGCATATTTCTGGTCCACTTTATGTAAGAGCTAGGAAAAGGAGGGGTCGCCTGCGTGGCTCAGTGGGTTAAGCCTCTGCCTTCGGCTCAGGTCATGATCCCAGGGTCCTGGGATCGAGCCCCGCATCGGGCTCTCTGCTTGGCAGGGATCCTGCTTCCCTCTCTCTCTGCCTGCCTCTCTGCCTATTTGTGATCTCTGTCTAATCAAATAAATAAATATAATCTTTAAAAAAAAAAAAAAAAAAGCTAGGAAGAAGGGCCTCAAGTCCTGATCCTATCACTGCCTTCCAAATTACCTAGCACTGGGCAAGTCACTTCTCTGTGGGCTGTGGTTTCCTTGTCTAGAAAGCCAGGGCACGTAAAGGACCACTCTCATCCCCTCTCTGCCTGCTCCCCCATCCCAGTCATGTTTGTGGGTTGCACCACGGATGAGTTTCTAGGAGTTGGGACTCGTGATTCTTGCTTGGTTTCTCCCTCGGTGCCTGTGTCCTTAGGATGAGGTGAGTCCTGCAGCAGCCCCCTGCTCCTGGGAAGAGAAAGAAAATAATTAAATTTCTCCATGGGCTTCCCTGGCCCTGAGAGACTAGACTTCTGAGCCATAATAACAATGAGCATCTTGGGATGATCTCCAGCAGAGGACCCTCAGGAGAATATGGGCCCTGTGGGGTCTGTGTGGTAGGACGGGAGATCACCCTTCAAGAAAGAGGAACTCGAGAGGCAGCTGGGCATAGGGGATGGGGAAGCAATAAGATGCACAGGTCTGGCTTAGGTCTCTAAGTGGAGTCTCAGACATGGCTTTGAATCCTGCCTAGAAATCTTCACTTGTTCATTCTCCCGACATGCCGTAAGCACATGTTCTGTGCCCAGCTTGGGCCATGGAGACGGAGGTAATCCCTGACCTCGGTACAGTTAAACCAGGCATCTCTCTGAGCCTTGAGTCCTCATTTATAAAGCAGGTTCCTAATGACATTTACGCCATAGGATTTTCCTGTGGATTCAGTGGAAAATGGATGTAAAGCCAGTGTGGGGATGCTAGATGTGCATCCTAGGGTTCTACCGTCTTTTCATACTTTTCATACTAGTTCTTGGCCACCTGGTGACCGAGCTTGAAGTAGTCTCCTAATGCTTCCCACCCACCCCATCAAGAAAGAAAACACCCCAGAGGGACCCATTCATGTTTTTGGTAGCTTAGGTACGGTGCAGGCACTGGTATGTGCTTATAGTACATCGAGGACAGCTCAGACTTGGTCCCCACCCTCTGGGCCCTTAAACCTCAGTTGGAGAGAGCGGTCCGGAGGGAAAAACTACAGGTAAATTTCATGCCTGTATGGATAGAGGAAATAGCAGACCCTCCCCATGGCCAGAGGAGAAGTGCCATTGAACCTAAGACCTGAAAATGCAGATGTCTACCAGGCAGCGGAACAGTGAACAGGTAGGGGCAAGGTGGGAGAGCCTGGGAGGAGACAAGCCTGATGTGCCCAGTGTTGGGGGTGGTGGTGAGTCAGGGATCTGCTGCCCCCATTGTTTTTTTGTTTTGTGTTTATGGGAGCACTCTGGCTCTGCTGCTGGGATTGGAGAGGGCAAGCATGGACCTCGGGGGCCCAGCTAGGAAGTTGAATTCCCTGGGTTAGAGCGAGTGGTACACAGGATGGGGCAGAATGAATTTAAGGTGCCTTTGGAGATTGCTGGAGGACTGCAGGTGGCTGGAGTGAGGGGGATGAAGGCAGTTGGCTCCACGAATCACTGCACTGGGGGGCAGAGCTATTTACAAGACTGTGAACACTGCAGAAGAGGGGCTTTGGCAGGAGTGGAAAGTACACAGATGAATCCTGGATGTTTGGCCATCATCCCATCCTCTCTTCTCTAGATGACCACTTGGTAAGTGATTATCTGGGTCTTCTTGGGGTGCCACTGGATCCCCAATTTGGGACTAAGTCTAGGATACTTTCATGAGCCCCAAGTACTCTCCTTAGACCCAGGGCTGCCTTCACAGCTTTCATCTGATGGCTGTGCCTTGCTGTGTTTTGTTCTTTCCTTCGTAATCAGCTTCTCATTAGGTGACTGATGTGTCTGGCTCTTCTCTGTATTTGCATATGCACCCTGCTATAATTATGTCCCCAAAACATAACGTTTCATTGTTTTGTTTTGTTTTGTTTTGTTTATTAACTTTTTTCTGAGCTGAAAACCTGTGCAGTGTCCCGTCACATGGGCAGGCTGGTGGCTCTGCCAGACAGCAGCTTTCTAGTGCCCGCATCTCTCTCCTGTTTTTTTTTTTCCCCCCATGGTTATATAATACCGGGACCACGATTGCTGGCTATAAAATTGACTTTGAGAGCCGCTTTAATCTGTGAATTGGCAAATAGTTTCTATTTTGGGGTAAGGAAAGGAGAACAGGGAGAGGTGCGGGTAGCTCTGTGGTCATTTGCCTTTGGGCACTTAAAGTGCAAGAGCTGAGGGGCGACCCCACAGCCTGAACTTGACATCAAGCTAGGGGAAGGGGGCTTCAAGGTCAGTCCTTCAGCCATCCTTGGACACCTTGGTTTGAACTACATGTAGGGCGTGGGGTAGAAGTTGGCCCTACCTGTTTGCCACATCTTGTTCCCTGGAGAGTAGATCTGTGTTTGATACTCATTTACGAGTGCTTACTGGGAGCTTGTGCAGTTTGCTGGTGGGTTTACAGTCGCTCTATTTGTTTCAGTGTGGAACAGGCCTGGGGCAGCCTGAGTCTTTAGCATCCTAAGGCATGAGGGCCGGGGTCGGGGGACTTCCCCTCCGTTTCTGACTTACTGAGCACACACCCCGTGCCAGACTTCATACTCTCCTGCTCTGTTTCTTATCTCATCCCATCCTCACGTGGGTCCTGGGTAGGATGTCCTTCCCACTCTGAAGACAGTAAGTGATGTGCCCCCCTGGCCACATGGCCAACAAGGGCCAGCTCTACGGCTCTCTGCCATCATCTTCTGAGGACAGTTCCCATGCACACATGTGTAGTGAGTGGCACCGTGCGCGGTGCTCCCAGGAGATTCGTGGAGGGAACGCTGGCTTTTGGTTGAAGAAATCAGTAATGGCAACAAGTAGGACCTGTGGCTTAAGTTAGCCCTGGAAGAAAGGAGGGCAGACCATGTGCTGTAAGCAAGGGACACAGTGAGAACATTGAGAATTTGTGTCAAGAGCAGATCTTTGGGTTGGCTGACACAGAGGTAAAGGGGGAGAGTGAAAGAGTGCTAAGTTGCCCAGAGCCTTGAATGTCAGCCTAAGGAGGGTGACCTTCACCCTGGGGGAAAAAAGTGGAGACGGGTGATAGTGGTGCACAAGACTGTTCTTTCTGGCAGATGAGTAGGTCATGGTGAGGAGAGAGCGGTCAGCTCCCCAAGGGAGGGAGGAGACGCGACACCTGACAGGGCTGGCCTTCAGAAGATGCAAGGCGGCACAGGCACCTTCCTGAGCGAGGAGAGACAGGACAGGGGCTGATAACGGCCATTGGGAGCCCTGTGCTTCCATGTTGGTGTCAGTAAGGGACTGGCATCGAAACCTGGGATGTTGATAAATCTAGGTTTACATTGTAGCTCTCCCACTGCCCAGCTGGATGACTTTGGGCAAGTCTCCTCTAACTTCTCTGGGCCCCCATTTCCTGTCCTCCAAATGAAGCTATTTAACACTGGTGTTCGCTGTCCACAGCTGCAAAGACCAAAGGCACAAGAAGTAGGAAGTACCCACTGCCACTCCATGCACACAGCGAGAGTTCGGGGCAGCCCCGTGCGTTGCCTCTGGGCGGCCTGTTTTTTCCAAATTCTTACAGGCTCATTCATTTTCACTAGCAATCTGCAGTGCTCTTCTTTTCCCTAAGAGAGCTCCAGGCCCCTTTGCCATGCACCCCCTCCCATCCCTACGAGTTCCCCTGGCACACTGGGCTCCGGTCTGGTTGCTGTAACCAGAAGTCCATATGGTCCCCTCTTGCCCAGACCACTCTGGGCATGACCTTGTTTGAGTCTTGCCTTTTCTAACCACAGATTGTCCTGTCACCATGTGGAAGAGCGACCTCTCCCCTTCAGCTGTGAAAACACCTTAGGCATGCTCCTGGCAAAGGGCCGGGGAGGAGGGTTCTCCCAGGAGCCCAGCTGTTCCCCAGAGCCCTTAGCTAATCACAGCAGCTGCAGCTGAACCTCAGTCTCTTTGGGGACCAGTCGAGGCAGTTGGCAGCTCTCGTTTCGTCCCCACACTTAATAAGTTGAGGAAGGGAATTAGTTAGGGTGTCTCTGTAGCCAACTGCCAATTACCAGGGCTCTTTCTACAGATAGAAAGTTCCCCCTTCGTTTGTCTGGAGTGCCAGCCAGTGCCTGTTTACCCGCTCAGGTGCGTCTCAGCTCCCTGGGGCCCCCCAGACATGACTTCCCAAGGCCGGGGACACCAGCTTTTAAATGGGTCTCCATCCTCCAACCCCGGTGGGATGACTTGGGTGTAGCCCTGTGGCTTGCTGGTCACCAGAGAGCCCTCCCGATCTCAGACTCTTAGGTCCTGCCAGCAGCTCTTCCTTTGTTTTGGCGTTTGTTTTTTAAAGATTTTAGTTTTAAGTAATCCCTCCACCCACCATGAGGCTCGAGTTCACAACCCACAGAACAGGAGTCACACGCTCCACTGACTGAGCCAGCCGGGCGCCCCAGCCATTCTTCCTTTTGTGCATTTGGCCAGCTTTTGAATACCAGCATTTGGGGCAGCTCGCTTTGAGAAATCAGGAGGTTTAAAACAGTATTGGGCCAGCCCACCACGGTGACAACATGAGCACCCCTATAATGTGACCAAGTCTCAGAGTCTGCAAGCTTCCATGGTGACGGGCTGCCACGTCTCCTGTGGGGGCGCTCCCTGCCCCGGCCCCGCTCCCTGATGAGCCAGAGATGAGGCTGGCATCTGTTGGCAGCAGCACACGCCATCTTGCCTTTAAGCTCGGTGCGCTCCCCTTGTCGCAGGAGCCCAGGGCCCGCCGTCCAGCCGGCCTGCCAGCTGTGGCAGCGAGAGAGCATGTGGCCGCATGGTGCTGAGTGGGCCACCGATCTAGCTCTGCCGACTCGGCGGGGACCCCGTAACCTCTCCATGGCCTCTGTCTGCCTTCAGAGTCTCAGGTTTGCCTTGAAAATCTGTAAGGAGAGGGGACCCCCGCCCCCACTCCCAGCCCATCCCACTGGTAGGCAGGGCTCTGGTGCCATCAGCTGCCTCCTGCTTCCCCCCACCCAGCTTGTCCTGCTCTGCTGTGCCAGGGGGAACCCCCCTTGTAGTCCTCCCGTGTTGCTTTCTGGTTAGTCTTTCCTTTGTTAGGTAGGAGCCTGCTGAGGTGCTCGTGGTTCTTAGGTTCCTCGTGCCAGGGGTCGGGGCTGTCCCTCCAGAGAAAGGCGCATACAACTGACATGCCCCATGATACTTAATATATGCCTTCCAGGCGTTTGGAGACCCTGTGTCTCCTTGGGAGTTTGAAGGACCCCAGATGGAGAACCCCTACCCTGGTCCCAAGCCCCCGTCAGTGGCATAAGAAGAGACGGGGTCCCCAGCAGAGAGCAGGGAGAGCACTAGGTGGGACTGGTAACCGGGGTCCCCAGCACTAGGCTGGGTCCTTCATTTTTCTTCACTTATACTTCAGTGTCTCTTTAGTAGGTTGCTGCTACAGGGGTGAATTCTTCTGGTGGCATCTGTACTCTTCCAGCCTGGGCGACAGTCTGCCTTTCAGAGTTCACAGGGCTGCCCCTACCGGACATGCAGAAGTGGGCGAAGAGGATGTGGAATACGGGAGGGGTGGCCTCTGAGACGAGGGTGGGCCCCCAGCTGCTCCACAGCTGTTGTTCAGTTTCTCTGGGGGGCCTGCCCTGCCCCTTTCCCCCACCGCCACCGCTGGTTTCCATGACCCGTGGGCTTCAGGCATGGGGTGCAGAGTCCGCCCCACCTGCAGTGTTACCGGTCAGCTACGAAGTGGTATTGGGCATCATTGCGTTTTGCAGGGGGTGGGTCCTGGAACGAGGCCGTATGGGTCTTGACAATCTGGAGAAGATCACAGAGTTGAGGCCAGAGCCAAGGCTTCTGGTCTCGAGGCCACCGTTCTCATTTGCCTCTTCCTGTGGCTGGCCTGCCCCGGGGGACACACTGAACCCAGGCTGGCTCCTGCTGGCCACCCCTGGATTTCAGGCTTCCCTCTCCAGATTGAATAGAAGGCCTTATTTTCGTCCCCTTTGAAAGGCGGCGAGAGAAGGAGTGGCAGACAGAGCAGGCGTTGGCCCTAGAGCCTCCTGCTCCTGTAGCGGGTTAGGGAAACCCTTCGTACTGTGCCTCATTGGGAGTTGGGGGGTAGCCGGCAGGGTGTGGCCGGGTACAAAATGAGTACCAGCCTCCTCCCAGCTCCTCCCTGCTCCTCCCTGCCACCTGCTGGAGCCTGGACGAGTGGCCCGGTTTTCTGAGGGGGAGGGTGAGCATCTCTCTCTCTACCTGGCCTTGGTGGTGTTCAGTGGGAACTCAACTCTAGGCAGGGAATTTATAACCAGACTTTTGAGTTAAGATCCTGTCATGCTGAATGATTCCGTGAAGTTCGTAAATTAATTCTTCTATTGCCACCTGCTAGCTCCCGGTTCCTGTCAGTCAGCCAGCGTTTGACTAGTGGGCTTGGCAACCTGAGAGGCTCGAGAGAAGCACAGACTGTCCAGTCCTCTTGGGGTTGGGGTGGGGCGAGGGGAGCACATGGCATGGCTCGTGGGGGTCTGCGGTCACTCTGTTCGCTGGGGCCCCGGGGAGAAGGCACGTGGAGGGGGCCAGGGAGGTTACAGCTGGACCAGCACTTGCTGAGGCCCAAAGCAGAAAGGAGGCTGGTCTGACGCCAAGTCGTCTCATCCGGAATTTTTGTGTGGGCCGGCCAGTGAGGTGGTGAGGTTTAGGGTTGGGGTGTGATCGAAAGCTGCCATCACCACGTGTTAACTGCTTGCTGTATACTTCCGTGTGCCCAGGACAGAAAATGTCACTGGACGTCACACCTTGCACGGCGGACCTGGCCACCTTGTCAGCTGAGAAAGCTGAGGATCAGGGACCTCGATTAGTAACGGGGAGAGCTGGGATATCTCTGTAACCCGATGCTCTGTGGGTGACGTTCTCCCCATGTTCAGGACCTGCTCCCCAAATTTCTGCCTTCCTTTGGCCTCCTCAGGGCTCAGAGCCAGTCGCAAAGGATGTCCCTGGCCTTCCAGAGCATCGTGGCAGCTGTAGAACCCCTGTTGGGGGTGCTTTGCCCAGACTCATGTTCCCTTTTACCTTCTGTAGACCCAAGGACGGACAGCATGGCCACCCCATCCAGCACGTCCACCCCCAGGTCTTTTAACCCTGACCCCCATGAGCCATGCTGTGGGCCGCTTGTGGCACGGTGGTCCCTAGTTTTGCCCCTCTGTGAGCCATGCTGTGGCCGGGAGAGCCTTCGATAAAGGGAATATCAGAAAGCTTGGCTCACTGGCCTCTGTCCCTCTGACAGATGGGAATGGACAGTAGTGCCGGGGCCATTGAACCCCCAGGCCTGGCAGGTCATTGTCTCAGTATGAAAAGCTGCTTTGGTGTATTAAGCAAGTGAGGAATGACTCTTTTTGAAGCTAACCCTACTTAGGAGGGGCCCGCCCTCTTCGACCCCGACATTGCCTTGCCTCTCTGTGCCTCCACAGTGTGATATGCAGATGATGTATACTTGAGCCTTGGTTTGCCCATCCGTGAAATGGAGATCATTCCTCCATGCTCCTTTGTTTGGGCAAAGGAAGCATTGCTTGTGAAGCCTAACATGGTGTCTGACATGTCAAAGGTAGCCTTAACCGCAAGAATGATACCTCCACGCGGGGGTGCACAGAGGACTTACTTTAAGAGTGAGTTCTTGGTTCCCCCACCCAGGAATACCACAGTTTGAGTTTATACTGTAATCTATGAGCATGCCAGCCTGATGCCTTCCTTTTCTGTTGACGAGATGAGAGAGATAGAGAAGACCGGACTTGAGGTTTGAATCCCAGTTAAGCATTGACAAGTCATTGAACCTTTTTGCACTTTGCCGAGTGTCGAGAGTGTATGCGTCACACGTGCTTACGGTTGCTGCCTGCCTCCCCAGCAGGTGGCATGAGCTCAGGTGCTCTTTGCCACCCTGAACCCTGGTATGGGAGCCCTCCTGACACGTGCCAGTGGCCACCTGCTGGTCTGGCACAGCCTTTCAGCGGGTAGCTGTGACGTTTTTGTACACTATCACGGAAAATAGATCCTCGCAGACATCTAGGTCATATTTTAGATCTCGAGGCTCATGGGCTTTAAAAATCCATCCTTAGGTCTGAGCAGGTTGAAAGGTGCTGAGGATACCTGTGCCACCAGCTGGCTGTCCTTGAGGCATTACAGCAATGGTGTGAGGAAGGCTCCCTTTCAGAGGGCATATTGGGAGAGCTCCCCTCCCCTCCACTACCACCTCCACTGCCTTCCTCCTGCATGTCCATACTACAGATAAAGGACAGAAAGTTCCTGAATTAAGCCTCATCTCTAGATAAGTTGTACAGTTCGGTCTGAGAACCGAAGTGACCATTAACACAGTGAACAACATGGTAGACCGTACGGATCGTAGTGCTGTGTACCAGGTGCTGGGGTAGGCAGCTTACTTAAATCCTCATAGCAGCCCCTAAAAGGGTAGGGCAGCACCCCACTTTGCTAGCAAGGAAAGGGAGGCTCAGGTATAAGCAGCCAGTAAGTGGCAGAGGCAGGATTTGAGCCCAGAACCGTCCACCACAGCCTGTGCTGTTGCCCCACTAGAGCACATGGGTGAAGACGCTCAGTGGAAATGCAGTCGTGGCTCCCAGAGATTCTCACGTCCTGTGGCTGCCGGTCCTGCACAGTTGGAAGGATGGTACCATTTGAAAGTAGGAGACGGGGGACCCCAAACCATTCCCATTTAGTTTCATCTAAAAATGACATTTTAACAACAGTGAAGTAGGAGGGCCGCACTTCTAGAGAAGGATAGTCTTCTCCCCCCGCAGGTTTCCATCTCTGTGGGCTGGGGGGTCAGGGAGGAGGTAGACGGGGGGGAGCCCATCCATCCCACCCCTTTGTCCTCACTCCCCCCCCCCTCCCCACTTCCCTTCTGCAAACTGCTGGTGGCATTCAGGGGAGCACTTTGGTTCCCCCATCTCCTCGATAGGACCAGACAGCTGCTTAGCTGGCAGAGGAACTTGCTAGAAGGCTGCTCACTGCCTGGTGCCTCCACCAGCCTTGTGCGGAGGTACCTAAGCCAAGCCGTCCATGAACCCATTTCTGTGTTTATAAATGAAGGGATTAAATGGGTTTTAAACTCCATTTAAGCTCTTGTCTCTCCAGGAGGGGATTTCTCGGGACAGTTAGATGCTAATAGCAGGAGGTGTGAGGTGAGACTGACCCAGGCCCAGACCCTTTTCTGTCCCACCCATTAGCCGTGCAGCCCTTCTCTCTGAGCTGCTCCAGAACTGGGTGATGGCAGCGCCTACCTCATCGGGTTGTGGGGTGAGACAAGGCCGTAGCTGGAACACGCGGGCTCCGTGCAGGGACATAGTGAGTGGGAGGCAGCTTGGAAGAGCTGAAGTTTGCCTTAATGGATTGTTCCCTACAAAGCCCTTGGAACGTTCGATGCTGGGTGAGTGATCGCTGGGACAGTAATTACAGAGAAATAAGGTCGGGCGTGCTGAGGGAGCTTTGTCTGGGAGTTGAAAGAAGGGGAAGGATTTGCCAATACTTCCGCATCCCTGGCCCCTCTCCGCTCAGGACCGTGGCAAATGCCTGCGGTGGGGGAACCCCTGGCCAGTGGCTTAGTGGTGTTGTGGTGTGGGCCGAGCCGCTCCGTCTCCCTGGGCCTGTCCCCTTATTAAAATGGGGCAGTCAACCTAACAAAATGAGATGATCAGGAAGGCGAAAGATGGGGCGTGCTGATGACATCGTGTGGAGGTGAATCACACACCACTTTTCTTTCTGCCCAGCAGCATGGCTCGGCCTCTGCACAGGGCTCTGCAGTCAGAGGTACGTGTCCCACTGGAAGGAACAAGTCAGGCCCTGGTCCATTCTGGTCACTGGGCAGGCGGGGAGCCGGGGTGTGACATCTGCTAGGATGAAGTCGGGGGTGTCCCCTCCCCCGACCCTCACTCCTACCCCTGGGCTGAGCCCTTACTCCATTTACTGCCCCAGCACGTGCCTGGGAGGGTCTGCTGCTGCTCTAACCCCGAAGCAGGTGCTCTGAGCCCTTCCTGCTCATAGCTGCGAAGCTGTCTCCCCGTGCACCTGCCGCCATTGGCTCCCTGGGCCAGGTGGACCTTCTGTAATGGGAGACAGGAGAGGAACCCGAAGCCAGGGTCCGCTCCCTGAAAGAGAGCACTCTTAGGTTCCTTGTCCCTGCCCCCAAGAAGGAAGCAGACCCAGACCTGTATGCCATCCTGAGGCATCCTCCCAGGAGGACGGGACCCGGTGCCCAAGCAGGGGGAGGGTGGAGGAGCCTGTGGGAAATGTCAGCCTGGCTTCCTGGCAAGGGACCCAGTGAGTACAGCGGTCATTATACACTTGTGTCACGAGAGCTCTCATGGGGAGCTGTGCTGTTGCTTTGACCTTCTGCGGGCACACTCTGTTCTCCTAGTTAATTATGTGAAAAGGGACTTCCAGCTTCTGCATCTCTCGGCCTCCTTGGCTGCTGCTTTTCTGCTACCATGGGCCACCTTCCTGCTGACGGGCATCCCCTTGAGCAGGGTGTCCTCAGCTTGGGTCCTGCCAAGGGAGGGAGGAAAGCAGTGTTGGAAAGGTCATAACTTGTCCCAGAGATAATCTTAGCAGATCACACATTAGCCTCCAGTTTCCTGGGCTTTTCTTGTCCTATTTCACAAGGACGTGGAGCATCTTGGATGGTGAGGTTCCCCCCAAGCCCTCCCTCCCCCTGGCTGCTGGGTGTTCTGCTTTGTCTTGACAGCACAGGGAGAAGGTCATGGGCGTGCGGAGCAAAGCCAGTTGGCTTCTAGGTCATCCCAGGATGTGCTTCTGGTGACTTCATTTTACCAAATCAGAAACCAGGATACAAGAACCACCAATGATTTTTTTGTTGTTGAAGGAGGGGACTTCACAGGCAGGGAAACAGAAGCAACAGAGGGAAAAATTGAGGCTGAGAAAGCCAATATTTTCTTGTAGATCAGATACTTTCCAGCACCTTTATGATTCACCCCCACTCCACTCCCCATACGCAGACTGGGTGCCCCCTCCCTCACCTTGCGCTGGAGGAGGAAATTGCATGGTCTAATGTCACCTGACAGCCGTGGAAAATTCTCTGCTGTCCACTGTGTGTGGAGGAGCCCAGAAAAGAGCCGGAGTCTGGTCTCTTGGACTGCTTCTCCAGGGACCTTTCTTTGGGGCTGCCAGCTTTTCTTGTCCCTTCAAGTACGCCCATTTTCCCACTATAAAGCAAAGCATGAACACGTGATGTGTTCTCAGTATTAAGCAGGCGAAGGAGAAAATACACCCACAACAAGTACATTTTGATGTATTTCTTGACAGATTTTCCTGGATGTGGAGGTTTTTGTTTGCTACATGGTTCTGCTTCTACTGTATGCCGCAGGACATTGTAGCCTGCTTATTTCTCTTTGATCCCGGGAAGTACTTCTGCTGTAACCTGCCGTCTCATTGCCTCTTTAATACTCCACAGAGTAGATGGATCATCTGCTTAAATCTTTTCTTTTTGGGTTTGTGGGTTGTTGCCTCATAATATAGATCATAGCTTCAGCAAGCATCTTTCTTTGTAAAGTCCTCTCCGTTTGTCAGTCTAGGTTTCTGGAAGTGGAAGTTTAGGGTCTAGAGGTCTGCATACACCTGAGACTCTGATTGCTCTCTGGAAGGCACTGGTCCATGTCCCTGGCAGGGTGTGCATCCTTTCGATGCCCCCTCCCCCAGCTAGCAGCAATTTGGGTGGTCCCGTGGTTGGGGACATGGACAGGGTGGGTTCATGGAGTCAGTCAGTTCCTGCTGGGGGCCGGGTACTTCACAGTCTTTACTCCAATCAGACCTCGAAGGAGAGCCGACCATTTCCCACAGAAGGACACAGGCTATCTCCGGTTGCTAGACCCCACTGCCTCCCATGAGGACCAGACAGGTATCTCCTGGGGACCTGAGCGCAATGGGCCCGGGTGGTCAGACTGCGCAGGGGACGAGGGACAGTGGGGTGGGGAGCGCCCGGCTCTTCATGCTGCACGGAGCTTATACAGGAATGAAGCCAGTGTGGGGGGCAGGGGCCGATATGGAGGGATTTCAAGCGCGCTATGAAAGACTTAAGTGATGCTGTCATCTGTCAGGGTGAGAGCAGGCACTCCGGAACTCCAGGGTGAGTCCCTGTGCCATGCAGAGGGAGCCCTGCTGCCTGGGCTGGGGCCCTGCTCAGCCCTGATCAGGCGACTCGGACTGGGACAGCAGGCTGGCAGCAGGTGCCGGCCCAAGGCTGTTGGCTGTAGGCTCTTGTGTTTTAGGCGTCCACTAAAACGGGTCCCTGAAAGGCTAGTGGCAGGGCCTATCCCTGAGGCCTGGTTCCACGGCAGTTCCCAAACAATAGCTAATCATGATAGGGGCAGGCACTGTCTCAGGTTACATGTCTTCGTTCATATGTCCTCGTAATAAAGTGATTTGGTGCAGGTGACAAGACTAAAGAAGGCTTAAATTTGCTTGTGGTCAAGTGGCCGAACCTCATTCTTAACTCTAGCCCTGAGTCACCCCAGTTCCAGCTGTGGGATTCTGGCCCCTCTTAAGACCTGAGAGCTTTGGCTAACTGGGACAGGTTCTCGGGGGGCTGAGCCTTAGTTGTCTGTGAAATAGGATAAACCCAAGAGCAAGCGCACGAAGCTTCGGTACAGTGCAGTTAGTCGGAGAGGGCAAGGAGGGACTTGGGCCAGGGTCTGGAGGGACCCGATGGCTAGGGTCCTGTGGCTTCTTGTCCTGATAGCACAGGGATGGAGTTTTGGTGGGATTGCAGCTGTAGCCAGCAAGCCTGGGTTCCCAGCCAGGGTCTTCTGCTCCGTCAGTGCAATATTAGTCACGTGCCTTATTAACCCGTGCCTCAGTTTCCCTTTGTGACAAAGGAGGATAATGTGTATCGACGACAGGGTGCTTGTAGCAAAGCTAGATCCAGTCCCTGTAATATTTAGAAACCTCTCGGGTTTGGGTGCTGGCACCGAAAGGGTATGTCCGGAGCCGGGAGGTGCCCTGAGCCTGCCGCCCAGTGTCCGCTCATCCCCGGCCTTCTGTCTTCTGTCTTCCAGGTTGATCCTCGGGACAATGTCATCGTGTCTCCCACAGAGGACGGCCGAGGGTGCAGATGGTGGCTTGGTCAGTTGGTGATCTCCCGACAGCTGGATCTCCGGCAATGTGAAGCTTTTATTTGGGTTTTCCCCTCTCCTTTTAGTTCTGCTTAATTTTTTAAAATCTTATTTTATTTTTGTCTTTTTTTTTTTCCTTTTTTAATTTAAACGATTAAGACTTCAGAAGAGCAGGAAACTATGCTGTGGAGAAACAACATGGACAAAAGCATATGTATAAATGTCATTTTTAATTTTTGTAAGGGGTTAGGGAGCTATCTTGTTTTGTTCCTTTATTTTCCCCCTGTCGTCTTTGTTTTTACCCATCCTTCCGTTCTGCTTAGAACACCTCACTTCCCCAGAGAAGGCATGCCTCTCCGTGGAGAGCCGGGGTGGGTCCCGGCCCCGGAGGGTAAGGACACAAAGACAGAAGGCAGCCTGTAGGCCACCTCCCCCCACCACAGATACGGGCACTGCTGGACTCTGGTGGGCTGCTCCCGGCCCACCCTCGGGCCTTAGAAATGGTCAAAGGCGAAGAACCACCTGGAAGAGGAAGACAGGGTTTGGCCAGGAGGACTCAAGAAAGAAAGTCTAAACTGCGGGTTTGTCCTCTTTCAGCTGCTGGAAGCCCTGGACCACTCCAGGACTCCAGTGGTGGGAGTCCATTCCCTCTTCTGCCCTTTATAACTGGGAGTGCTGGGGGGACAAAGGTGACTATCCCCCCCACTTCCCAGCAGCCGGGCTCCAGCCCAGCCCAGCTCTACAAGCCTACCTTTCTGTTAGTGGTTCCCCTCCCAAGGGAAGACCCCCAGGAAAAAAAAAAACTGTTGTGCCAAACCTCTGCCTGGGACACGGCTGGGGCTTCGGAGGGCATCTGTCACTCCTGTGAGGTCAGCGTCCATCACCTCCTGCCTCCTGGATCGTCTCCTTCCCACGTGTGCCCGCCACGTGTCCCAGTTGTCACAGAGACTGCCTAAGTCCCTGAGATCCGATTGTGACCTGGCCATAAGAACAGGGTGTGCTGAACTGGCTGCCACTCCTCTCCCTGCAGTGAAGCGTGTGCCCTGCATGTGGGCCCGTGGTGTCCCAGCTGGCAGCGACGTCAAGCACCGCCTCCATCATGCCCAGGGACTCGCTGTGAGGTGCCCTCCCTCAGTGCACACATGTCTGGTGGGACAAGATTGGACCCACCAAGAGCAGGGAGGGGAGGACGGGGTGGACACCACCACCACCACTGCTGCCATCGCCACTTCCCCCACCCCCGCAGCTGTCAGGTGCCCATGCGTGGCCTGCCACCCTCAAGCTTCCCCAGTGTGACCCTGTTGACCTCAGCACCAATGCCTGTGCGGTCATCCCACGCTCTCCAGCAGGCACATGCCGCTCCCTCGTCTCGGGCTTCTGAACCTGAGGGTTTGCCTCACTCCACCCCACCCCCAACATCGCAGAGGCAGGTGGCTGGCCCCATGTCGTCCCTCTCACCTGAAAGCTCCTGGGGCTCCTCCAGAGGCTTTACCCCCATGACGACCAACTAGAACAGGGTCTTGGGGAAGGGGAAAGGAAATTCGTTAGGTTTGTTTTTCGTTTTCTCTAAACCAGCATAGGATCGATAGGGGAAGTGGTCAGAGGGCATTCAGGTTAGTGTGTGATCGGGGTGGGGGGGCTCCCCACCCCACCCCGAGCTGCAGTCCTTCGGCCCTGGGCATTTGGGAGAGACCAGTGCGACACCGGCCTAAACTTGCGAACTCACCACACGTTTGCTGGCATTCTCTTGCCTCTTAGACCCCTCACATCCCGAGGCTGCTGCTTCCTCCTGGGCAGACTGTTGGCTGCGGTGAGCAGGGGTGCAGGTGGGAGGCATGCCCTTCCTTGTGAAATCCTTGGTGCCTCTCCGTCCCTTGTCTCTCCCGCTTCTCAGGCCACTAGAGTGTGCCCTGAGCCGCCTCCTTCCCCTTGGGGGCAGCAGATGGGAAAAACAGTCCCCCAGTCCCCTCACCACCACTCGCAAGGTGTTCCCTTGGCTTTAACTTTGCCTCTGCCCTCCCTGGGTCTCTAACGTCCATCAGATCAGGTCTTAGAGCTTTGGAGCTGCAACCATCCCCCTTCGTTTTTCTCTTGGTGTCAGTGTAGCCCCCGAGGGTCACAGGATGTCTCTGCCTTTTGGGCAAGGCAGGCAGCCTGGGAAGGCTAGCCCGTATCATGCAGGACCCGGCCTACCCTTGCTTGGTGGCAGGGCCTCCTTCCCTGGCTCACGATGGCCAGCTCATTAGCCCCAAGTGCCTGTCTCTCCCTCCTGCCCCCTCAGCCACCCCCCACTTTGTCCACGTCGGGTGCCCAGCCAGCCAGGTGGACGTCAGCCCAAGGTGAACGCCGGCTCGGCCCCCGGCCAGTGGACTAGTCTTGGTTGGACCTGGGTAGCTCCCATGTGCTTCTCAGCCACCTTCCCCCTGTCCTATTGTGGGCCAGCCTCCTGCCTCTTCATCCTCTGCACCCAGGGCCCAGTGCCACCACGTTCGTAAGGCCTGTGCAAGTTCTAGGAGTCTCCACACCTTGAAATAGCAGTCATTCTCATCTCCTTGGATCTGTGAAACGGTTAGCCCATAGCGGGGAGGTTCTGGGCCGGAGACTGGTGGGTCTGGAGCTCAGCCTCCCCCCAGCAAGAGGACTCAGCAAGACAGATCCTAGTGCCTTATTCCACTGCCCTCCTTTGACCTGACCTGCTAGCTCAGCTAGAAGTCCATGGCATCCTCCTCCCTGTCTATGTCCGTCTGTCACTTAACCTCTCACTCCCACCCACAGAGAGCCTCGAGGGAATCGTCCCCCCTGCCCCATCCTTCCCCGAGGGCTGCAGCCAGGCCCAGGGCTCCTGCCACCACCGAGACACTAAGAGCAGCTTTAGCAGAGGACAGAACAACCGCGTTTCCACCAGCTGGCCGCTCTCTGCCTCTCACTACCCAGCAGGCCCCCTGCCTCTTACCTCTATAGCCAGGAGGATGCCGCCGTTTTTCCATTCAAGGCTGGCTCCATCTGACTCCTTTCTGGGCACCAGGGACGAAGGGCGCAGGCCTTTGCCCCCGATGGCTGCCTTTCTGAGGGCGTGTATTTAATGTTTACTTGAGAAATGCCCTGTTTACAGCTGGAGGAGAAACTTGCCCAACACTGGCGGATGTCAGGCTCCTGATGGGGCCTGGCCTCCTCTCTGGCACTGCCAGTAGAGGTCCCAGAGCAAATGAAGGTGGAGCCTGCAGGGGCACTTGCCCCGCACCCCCTCTGCCCCCTGACCCTGCGGTGCTAAGACCACTCCCCACCACCTTCCTCGCAGCCTTCCTTCCCCTGGACATTCCCCGCCTCTACCATTCCCTCCCTCCAAGGTTCTCTGCTCCTTGACATATCCGCTGTCTCCTAGAAAACCAGTGTTTGGAGCAATAAGATAATTTTTGCTTGAGTCTTTTTTTCTGAGCAAAAGTAAAGAGCTGGCATTGGAGGAACGTTCTTTCTTTGCCTTTGCAGTTTACCTTTTAGAAGACAGATCTTAACAGGATGGATGTTTGGGTTTCAGCCTCAGAGTATCTTTTGGAAACTTGTAACAGAGGAGTTGGGCCTCCATCCCCTAAGAAGGGGTCCCCCCTAACTCTCTGCCCTCCCCTTGCTCCATGCTGCCTGGGCTCTTGGCCCTGCCCACCATGGGCACCTGCCACCTCCGATCCTCCTTGTGCCCCCCCCCCCATACTCACCCATCTGGGGGCACTGGTGGCTTCTGGGGCATTGCTTCCCCCTGACTCCCTTCCTCTCCCTCGGCCTGCGTGGTGGCCCCCAGATCACAGTGCTCCTGGAGTCACCTGGGAACTGTCAGCCTGATCTCCTGAGGCTGAGGCCTGGAGAAGGCACCTTGGCTGTCCTCCCACACTGGGCGGAGGTACAGCCTCTGGGACACCAGACCCGTCTCTGATCCTGCCTGCTGGGCTTGGAGCACAGGGACTCCCGTCTGGAGAGATGCCCTCAGAGGGGAAGCGAGGAGGTGGGACAGGACCGTTGGCAAATAATGTAAGCTCCCCCAGCCACCATCGAGAGGAGAATCCACTCCCGTTGGTTGCCTGGAGGCCCCACATCTCCCAGGAGGGAGTTTGTTCAGGAACATTTTGAAGAACTCTTCTGTGCCCCTGGGGGCGTCTTTCATTAGAGCAGGGGAGTATGGGGCCCCAACTGAACAGGCATGGGGGGCCAACTTGGGTTTGAGGGAGGCACAGGGTAACCCAGGCACAAAGTTAGCTTCAAATACTAGTTAATAAATCTATTTTTCTTTATTTTCTTTTTTTGCACAGAAGCTGGTAATCTAGGACCTACGTGTGAACAACTTTATATGAATATTTTTTGTACTTGGTTTACTTGGGTTGGTATGATACATTATATTTAAGTTCCTTGAACACTGTGGATCCCCCTAATGTGTATGAATGACTGAGGCTTTGTAAATTATGGGACGTTTGTGTGAATAAAGTTATTTGATGGGGTCAGAGAAGCCATACGTGATTTGAAAACGAGTGCTTCGTGGTTTTGTTGGCCCCTATTTGGGGCAGGGTGAGGCCGCGACTCCCAGGGCCTGGTGGGTGAGCGGCCCAGAAAGAAGGACCTTCCCACCCCACCCCAGGAGTAGGCCCTCTGGAGAAACCTGCCCATGGGGCACGGGAGTCCACACCGAGCCTGGGTGGCCCATCACAGGTTCCAGGACTGCAGGAGGCCACTCAGAGGCCCTTCCAGGCCCAGCACTGCTTTGTTTCTGCAAGTTTTTCCCTGAGAAGTTCTAACAGATAAGAGGGGTCTCTGAACCACACTGGCAAGGGAAGGGGACAGGGACCTTCTTGCAAAGGTCGGGGCGGGTGGGGGTGGGGGGAGCTCTGAGAGGAGCAGGACAGAACGGCTCTGTGAGCTGAAGGGGTAACAACCCTGTCCAGAGAGCACCAGGAAGAACGGGAACTTCTGCCACTTACCGCCGGGGACTGGGGACTTTGTCTCATGGCGTGTCACTTTCCTCCAGCAAAATAGTAGCAGCAGTAGCTCACTCCAGAGCAGTTGAGGCTAAATAGGAAGCTTGTGTTGAGCCCAGCACTTAGTAGGCTTTCAACAAGTGCTCCTATAGTTCCATTTCCCCGGAGGGCCAGGTTTGGGATGTTCCCGGAGTCTGCTGGCACAGACTCCCGGCCCTGTGCAGCCTCGGGAAAGCTGCTTGCTCTGGTAGGGCAGCATTTTACTGGGACCCACCACTCAGGCTCCTCGGGAATCAGACCTTGCAGACCCAGGAATCCTAAAGCTGCTGGAGGCCGAGTGAGGCCTCTGGAATGTGTGCCGGAGGAACAGATAAGTCCGCCTTCCGGCCTGATCTGACAGCGCGCCGCATTCCAGTCCCGGGCTTTGGTGTCTGGGGTCGAAGCTCCTTGCAGAAAAGGATCCTGATGGGCTTAGCCTGGGGCTTGGGGAAGGACGACCCACAAGTTCACTTTAATAACTTGGCAGAGATCATTCACCCTTTTGGAGTGTGCGAGTCAGTGGTTTTTCATACGTTCAGAGCTGTGCAGCCGCTGCACCATCCAGTTCCAGAACATTCTTACCACCTCTGAAAAGAAATCACACCTGTTAGCAATCACTTATCCCCTCCCCAACGCGCACTCGCAGCCCAAGGCCATGGCTAATCTACCTTTTGTCGATGGATCTGCCTATTCTGGACATTCCATGTGCATGGAATCACTCTGTGCCCTTTGGTGTCCGGCTCCTGTCAGCACGGTGTTTTCAGGCCCCATCCATGTCCTCGCATGTGTCTGCTCTCTGTCCCTGCAGGTTGTTGAATCGTAATCCATTGTGTGGAAACACCACATTCCCTGTATCCATTCACGGTCCGTGGACACGGTTTCTGTGTGTTCCTTAGAAGGAACACGGCTGTGGTTTATGCACAGACCTTGGTTTCTGACTCCCTGGGCACAGATCTCGCAGAATTGTGGGGTCCTGCGGTAACTACGTAGTTGAGGAACCCCCAGATTGTTTCCAAAGATGCTGCACCATTTTACTTTCCCACCCACGAGCTGCGAGGGTTCTCCTTCCTCTGCATCCTTGAGGACACTTGATACTGTCTTTTTTTATTGTCATCCGGGGGTGGGGGTTGGGGGGCTTATAGATGTGGACACCATTGCACTACTTACTAATGGCCGATGAGGGGAGAATAGCAAATAGGTACTTGAGACCCAGACGCAGTCACGGGCGCAGCCAGGAGCCGGTACCTCGCAGAGTCCTAAGGACGCAGACTGACTCTGCTACCTACTTGTTCCCTTGACCTTGAGGCAGATCACCTCTCTGACTTCATCTCCTCATCTGTAAAATAGGAAATGCCCACTTCATAGGGTGGTTGGCCCGACTGAAGGTGTGTCGTGCAGACGACATGGTGGGCACTCCTCAGGGCATTTACTTGTCCCTGTGTCCTAGGCACCCGGGCTAACTAGGGCGTGGCTCAGAAATGAGGCTCTGGGAGCTCCCAGTGTGTTGGGTTCAGTGTGGGTGATGAGGAACAGGTCACTGCAATGTGGGGTCTACCGAGGGCCACACCACGCTGAGCAGAGAAGTGTGTCACCCTGGCCCTGGGAGGGAGGGATCTAGGTGTCCGGAGCTGGCCAGAGCCCACTCAGGTGGAAGAAGGTAGACATCTGGGCCCTTGCTGACCTTCCCCTTCTGACCAGCTCCCACAGGACCCCTGGCTCTGCCGGCGAGGAACTCCAGTTTTAGGGGATGGAGGACTATGAGAGGACAGGTAGGGCAGAGTGGCAGGCTGGGCGGTGCAGGAGGGAAGCTCCAGGGGCCACGGAGTGAGGAGTTGGAGACCTGAGGGGGAGGCCAGAGACCTGAGGCCACGCTCGTCCATCCGGTGCCTGACCTGGGCCCTGGGCCTTCTCCCACCCTGCTGGGGCCCCTGAGCCTGCGGCGCCTGGACAAACATCCCGCAGCAGACACAGCACCCCCTCGTCTTCACTGGCCTCCACTCAGAGCGTCGCAGCGCCTCCCTGGTTTCTGGGAAGTGTTTGCCTCACCACGTCCCACCCTGAGGAGCCCAAGGAGGGTGGGTGGCATTTGCGACCTAGCCTTCAATCCAGTCTCCTCACCGCAGCGCAGGCCAAGGTGCGAGACCCTCTGGAGATCTCCATTGCACGTAGACCACTTCCCAGACCCTCCCCTTGGCCTGTATGCAGAAATTGCTTCTCTACCTTACCCCTCTCCGGGCACTTACTCCCCAGACCCGGTTGCTTGCCAGCGCCCCCAGGTCTACCCACTGGTGCACTGGGCCTTACTGTGGTCCTTTATTCATTCATTCATTCATTCATTCGTTCGTTCGTTTTTTTTTTTGAGAGAGGGAGGAAGGGAGGGGCAGAGGGAGAGGGAGAGAATCTCAAGGAGACTCCCCGCGGGCGGGAGCCCAACACAGCTCGATCCCACGACCCCAAGATCATGCATGACCTGAGCCAAAATCCAGAGTCAGACGCTTCCAACTGAGCCCCCCAGGCATGCCTATTGCTGTCCCTGAAGCACCCACGGGACATTCCCATCTCGGGGCCTTTGCTCTCGCTGTTCCGTCTGCCCCAAGCGCATGACTACTTGCTTCATCTAGGTCTCCGCTCACACACCTGAGAGATCTCCCCTTAAACCTCAGCACCATCGCTATCTCTGCAACATGCTTTATTTTCCTCTTTAGCACAATCACCAGCAGGAAGTTTTCTGCGTAACACACGTATGTATGTACAACGCATATACACACGTGTGTATATACATAAAGAACCTCTCCTATCCTTAAACAGTGCCTGACATGGCCCAAAGTAGACATTCAAGACATGTTTAGTAAGTAGATGGATGAGAGCAGGTGACATCAGTAGGAACACAGCCCCAGGGAAAGGAACTTGCTCAGGAGCCCACGGGGGGTGGAGGGCAGCATCTGTGAGTGGAGCCTGTGGTGGACAGCATGGGCCATACCTGATTAGTCTGGTTCAGGGACGTGTCCCTGTGTCATGGGTCAGATCCACAGAGACAACGTGGGTGATGGGGCAAGAAGCTGGTCCAGAATCTCTACTTCATCTCCATCTGGTCTCTTGGCCACAGCTCTAGGTGTGTGGGAGGGAAGGGCAGGGTAGGGAGACGGAGATCACTCCCCATCTGACATATGTTCGTGAACCTACAAAAATCTGATTGGAACAAGAGTGAAGAAACCTAGGTCCAGATCCAGCACGGCCTCCTGCCAACTATGCGGGGTGTGGCAAAATCTCTCCTCTCTGGGATTCCCGGTATCGTGGATTCTGGAATGGGGCAGGAGGGTTTGGATGACTGCTTTACCACATACTTTGGCATGGTAGCCTCCAGGCCTGTCTTCTGACAATACCGGTGCCCACTTCATAGATTTTTCTGAAAATTCATGAGGTGATGCATGTACCAATCATAGCACGGCGTCTGATGTGAAGTTAATTGTCCATAAATGGTAGTTAGTGATAGTATTTTTTTTTCAGGATTTTATTATTTATTTATTTATTTGTCAGAGAGAGAGAGAGAGAGCACAAGCAGGGGAACAGCAGGCAGAGGGAGAAGCAGGCCTCCCGCTAAGCAAGGAGCCCGATGTGAGACTCGATCCCAGGACTCTGGGATCAGGACCTGAGCCGAAGGCAATCACCTAATGCCTGAGCCACCCAGGCATCCCCTAGTGATAGAATTTTTTAAAGGGAAAAACCCTCCTTTAAGATGTTTCTCCAGAAAAAGTGCTTGGACAGTTACAGAATGTTGTGTGTCTCATTCCCGCCCACCACGTTCCAGTGCACACTAAAAGCCCTGAGAAGGCCTGTAGGAGCCCAATTTCTCCAGCTTCTGGGATCACTGATGCTTCCACACGGGACACCTAACAACTGAAAGTGGGGTTCTGGGGAATCGCTTTTGAGGCCCACTTCAGCAGAAGCTAACCAAAACCATCTTTGCTGCTCTCAGATCCTAGCCACCCCATCCTGTCTCACATGGTGCCGGAATGACTTCCCTCTTGCAAAAGCCTGCAGCAATTGCCTCTGCTTGGTCTACTGGTTCCTTGAGGGCAGATCAGAATATCAGGAATTTAATAACCGCGGTCTGGATCCCCTGCCAGAATGCTGGAGGGCCCTGGGCCAGCCTCGAATGTGGTGAGAACACAGAGCAGCTCCCCCAGCCCGCAGGCCAGGCCACTGCCAAAACCCTCAGGCTCCCGGTGCCCGTGTAGCTGAGCCCAGCCACTCCACAGCGAGCCCTGACCCAGCACACCAAGCATTTAGCCTTCTGCTGGGGGGCACTTGCCCTTCCGTGGGTACGCACGCGGGCCCTGCTGGGAGACCACCAGGGCTCAAGTTGCTCTGTCTCGTTAGGATTATTTTCCTCAGATGAAAAATGGGCCTCAGAACCACAGCCGTGCCTGTGAGCATCAGGATTATGGCTGCCTGATCGGGAGACCCCAGACAGCAGCAGTCAAAGCAAGAGAGAAGCTGGAGCTCTTGCCCATAAAAGAGATACGAGGGGGCACCTGGGGTGCTCAGTCCATTAAGCAGCTGCCTTCTGCTTGGGTCCTGGTCCCAGGGTCCTGGGATCAAACCCTGCGTCAAGCAGGGGAATTTGGCTTCTCCCTTTCCCTCTGCCTCTCGCCTCCGCTCATGCTCTCTCTCAAATAAATAAAATCTTAAAAAAAAAGAGGAAGTGTGAGGCTATCAATCCAGGGCCATCCAGGGGTTCATACATGGGGAGATCACTAGAGATCCCATCTCCTGTCTTCCTGTTGTGACCTTCTCAGCAAGTGGCTCAAGTTCAAGGTCCCTTCCCAGTCCAGGACAGCTGCTGGAGCTTGAGGCATGTTCCACCCATCCCTGACAACATCAAAGAGGGAGGGAGGCAGAGAGCAGGCCCCCTCCTTCCATGGAAGCTTCCCTGAAGTCCCCTCCCCATCCACCCCGCCACTTATATCGCATGGGCTAGAGCTTAGTATGGCCATGTGTGGTGCCAAGGAGGCTGAGAAGCAGCAGGGAAAGGTGAGCAGCGGCCTTGTTATTAAGGTGACAGAGTCTGGGTGTCAGGTGGGCTAGCAGCCATCTGTGCCAGGAGCGTGCCTCTAGCTCCCTCCAGTAAAAGTTAGGTATTATCATCATTAATCATAGTCCTGCAGGCCTGGGTTCAAAAGAAACAAAATAACTAAATTAGCCAGAGGACCTCCTAGGGGGCTTGTTCAGAGCTGGGATAACAGTCACATGGTGCACCTAGCAGAAAGTTGTCGACTTGGGTTCATTGTCTGCTGGTATGCCATCTCTTCAGTTAGGATGCACAGAGCACCCCTTTCTTGGGCTGGGGGTACAGAGGAGATGGCCGAAGAGGCAGTGTCTCGTGGTGATTAAGAGTGGAGTCTGAAATACAGAGCCTGGTTAAAGTCCCAGTTCACACACTTCCTGTGAGAACTGGGCAGCTTACTTAACCTCTCTGGGCTTTGTTGTCTTGGTCTCTAAGATGGAGAAGGTGATAAACACTATCACAGGATTATTCTGCAGGTCAAAGGAATTAATACAAACAGAGTGCTTTGAGTACTGAAGAAAAAATCCCTCTGATCTCTCCAGTAGACCCACGAGCTTCTCAATACCTTACTCTCCCTACCCCGCTTTCTTCCTGCTCACTCTGGTTTTTCATTGAGCATGTTCTCTGCTGCTCACTGGAGGTTCCAAGATGAAATACACCCTTGCCTTAAGTGAATTCCTTCATCATAGGGCTGTTTCCTGAGCCCCTACTGTGTGCCATCTCCGTGTCGCAAGCTGACAGTCCTGAAGGAAACTAGGCATAGGTGTGGAGTCTGGGGCGGGACACACAGAGGACCCTGGCTCAGACATGGATTGGCAGGACTAGGAGACTTGGGGTCTGGGCCCAGCTCTGTTTGTGGCATGCGGCCTGGGGACACCTGTGTCCTGTGATTCTGGACAGGCAGCCCGGCCAGGCCTGTGGACAGGGCCCAGGAGAGGAGGCCACCAATTCTAGCACAGGAAAGTGGTCCTTTATTTTTCTGGGTCATCGGATGGGCAGTAAACCGAGAACAAAAGGTGATGAGCGGTGACTGGCCGCAGACCTGAGCCAGTTGCCCTCACCCTGGAGCACAGCCAGTTCTCTGCTGTCAGGGCCCCAAGCTCACTTCCCCCAGACAGTTCCCTTGACCTCTTCCCCATCCCTGCCTATTCTTGAAACCTCCTACCCCTCCCCTGCCAGCTTCAGAGAGCGGTGGAAATCCGGGGTTCTGCCCACCTCTGTCAGTTACTAATTCATTGCCCCTCAGTTCCAAATAAATGCTTCTTCAATAGATATTCTACGATGAGTAACAGAATTCCTTTAGGCCTTTCTCCTGTAAAGTGAGCACAATTTTAAGACCTCAGTAGAGGACTCTGGAGGGACTTTGCAAAGGGAAAAGGCTTCCTGCAATTTCCAGCTTGGGACGTGGGCTTGGTGGGGGTGAGAGGGGGGTGTCCTACAGTGGTTCTTATCCCTGCCAAGGGTCCAGAATGGGATCCACCTGTGACCTTGCAGCCTCGGCCCTTTCTACAGCCCTCCCGAAACCAAAGCCCCTCCATGGCCTGTGTACAGTTGTCTGTGGCCTGGGGGTCGTGCAGATGCACCACTACTCTCTCCCCAAGTCCATGTGCAGCCCAGGTAGTCTGAAGCCACCTTCCCGCCGGCACCCAGTCTCCTGATGCCCATGACGATTGGCTGAAGGCCTGCTGCCCCCTAATTGTACCCTCTGGAGGGTGGCCTGTTGCTTCCCCTAGAAACTCCGGGCCAGGTCCAGCCTGGCTAAGCCTCAAAATTCTCAGCTGCCAGGGACTGAACTACACCTTTCCCAACAAGGTCTAAACCCCTTGCATGGTGTCCTTCCTTGGGCATCCGTGAAAAACTACAGCTAACATCATACCTAAAGGCAAAAGACAGAATACTCTTCCTCTTACGTCAGGAATAAGAAAGGGTGTCCACTCTTACCATTCAACATCGATTGGAGTTTCTAGCCAGCGCAAACAGGCAAGAAATACAATTAAAGATAAGGCATGAGATTAGAAAGAGGTAACTGTCTCGATTAGCACATAACATCACCATCTATGTAGAGTATCCAATGCAATCAACGAAAAACCTCCCAGGATTAATTGAGTTTTGGCAAAGTTCTGAGATACAAGATCAATATACAATGATCAGTTGTAGTTTTATGTGCTAGCAATGAATAATCGAGAATTGAAACAGGAAAAAAAAAACCATTTACAATATCATTAAAAATGTCAGACTACTTAGGGATAAATCTGGCAGAAGCTAGAAAAGACTTGTGCAGTAAACACTACAAAGCATTGCTAAGAGAAATTAAGGAGATCCTAAATAAGTGGAGAGTTAGAAGTCCTCATCATTTGCAGATTCCACACTTGGAAATTCACATACTCGCAGAAATGTATCCATAGTCCCCAAATCAATAAGGGCAGTGCTTTCGCAGTTATTCACAGACGTGCACAGAGCAGCAGAAAATTTGAGGATCCCAGTGCACATTCCCAGCCGAGGTCAAACCAGGCAATGCTCTGCCTTCTTGTTTCACCTCCCATACCATAAGCAAGCGAGCAAGTGTCCTTTTTGCAATCTATTTAGTTAGTGCTATGTTTTTCACATTTGTACTCTTTGTTGGTGGTTTTTAAACTATTTTTTTTAAGATTTTTTATTTATTTATTTGACAGAGATCACAAGTAGGCAGAGAGAGAGAGAGGAGGAAGCAGGCTCCCCGCTGAGCAGAGAGCCCAATGCGGGGCTCGATCCCAGGACCCTGAGATCATGACCCGAGCCGAAGGCAGAGGCTTTAACCCACTGAGCCACCCAGGCGCCCCTGTTGGTGGTTTTTAAATGGCTAGCAAGTATCATGCCAAACTGCTATCTGGAGTTCCTCCATGCAAGAAGGCTGTGATATGCCTTACTTAGAAGATCTGTGCTTTGAACTTTATTCGGGTATGAGTTATAGTGCTGTTGGCTGTGAGTTCAATGGTAATAAATCAACCAAAGATATTACGTAAGTTCCCTTTAAACAGAAACACACATAAAACAAGGTTGTTTATTGATCCATTGACAAAAATGTGACCAGAGGCTCTAGGAACCTAACCTGGTATCTCCCCTAGAGGCAACAGTTCAGTATTCGCTAATTCAGCGCTCATGGAGACTTTAGAGACCATTAACTACTGTGAATAATGAGAGGCAACCGTACTTTGTTCGGGGTGAGGAAACTCCATATTAAGATGGCAGTTCTCCCCAAACTGATCTATAGGTTCAGTGCAATCCCAACCAAAATCCCAGGAGGATTTCTGTAAAAATTGACAACCTGGTTTTTAAATTCATATGGAAATAAAAATATAGAAACAGATCTGAAAAAAAAACACCACAAACTTAGAAGGCTAACAATATCTGCTTTTATGAATTATTATGAAGTTACAGTAATCAGAACAGTATGATAGTGACATAAAGATAGACATATAGACCATAAGACAAAACAGAGTCCAAAAATAGACCCACATGTGTTCGGACAACTAATGTTTGACAGTTATGAAGGCAACTCAGTGGAGAAGGGATCACTTCTTAAATATGGTGCTGGGAGGCGCCCGGCTGACTCAGTCTGTGGAGCGTGCGACTCTTGATCTCCAGGTCATGAGTTCGAACCCTCATTGGGGGTAGAGACTACTTAAAAATAAAATCTTTTTAAAAAAAGGGGTGCTGGGGCGCCTGGGTGGCTCAGTGGTTAAAGCCTCTGCCTTCGGCTCAGGTCATGATCTCAGGGTCCTGGGATCGAGTCCCGCATCAGGCTCTCTGCTCAGCAGGGAGCCTGCCTCCTCCTCCTCTCTCTCTCTGCCTGCCTCTCTGACTACTTGTGATCTCTACCTGTCAAATAAATTAAAAAAAAAAAGGGGGTGCTGGAATAACTGGATAAAAGTTATTTAAAAAGTTATTTTAAAAAGTTATAAAAGTTATTTAAAAAAGGAATTTCCATTTATGCCTCACACTGTATATACAAATTAACTCAAAACCGTTCATAGAACTAAAGGTAAATCCTAACACAATACAACTTCTAGAGAAAACGCAGGAGAAAATCTTTGTGGTCTACAGTTAAGCCGATACCTCTTTGATATGCCACCAAAAGCACAATCCATGAAAGGACAAGAGAATGAACTGAATTACATCAAGATGTAGAAATTCCACACTTTGAGGGACACTTGAGAGAACGTGAAGACAAAGCACAGACAGGGAGAAAATCTTTACAAAGCACATATTTAATAAAGGACTTGTATCCAGAATATTTAAAGAACTCTCAAAACTGAAGAGTAAGAGAAACAACCCAGGACAAAACGGCTAAAGATTTCAATAGACAGGTAACAAGTGGAAATAAACTTAGGACAAATGCACATGGAAAGATGTTCAATGTCGCTTGTCACTAAGGGAAGTTAAATTAAGTTTTTAAAGTTTAAATTTAAAAAGGAAAAACACAGTGAGATATCACTACACGCCTGATAGAATGGCTACAATTCTTTAGACTGACCATGACAGTCGGGCTTGGGGTTGGATGTGCAGGAACTGGAACTCGGACACTGCCGGCGGAGTAGAAAGTGGTACAACCACCTTGGGAGCATGCTGACAATTTCTTAAAAATTAAATGTACGCCTCCCATGTGATCAAGCCATCCCCGTCCTCGGGGTTTACCTGAGAGAAAAAGAAGTATACATTTTTGCAAAGACTTACACGAATGTTCAGAGAGGCTTTATTTGTAATAGCCCCAAACTACAAATAGCCAGAATGTCTATCACTGTGTCGACACGTGGACAAATTGTGATGTGTCCATCCAATGGAATGCCAGTCAGCCACAAAAGTGATGAAGTCTGGGTACCCGCGGGAACAGGGAAGGGTCTCATTGATGATGCTGAGTGGAAGGAACTAACGTGAAGGAGTGCAGAAGGGTCCTTCAGTTTCTAGAATGCAAGCTCATCCACATGACTCCAAGCAGATCGGTGGTGGCCTGGGGATGGTGAAGGTCTGGAGGGGGAGGGAGACCAGATGAAGATGGAAATGCACCAGGAAATATTTGGAAGGATGGATGTGTCTGCTCTCTTGAACATGGTCATGATTTCATGGGTGTGGACATATGTCAAAACGTATTAATTGTACGCTTTAAACACATGCAATCTATTCAAGTCAAGTATGCCTCAATGAAATTATTATTAAAGAAAATGTTGGGGCACATAAGGAGTCAGCTGGAAGGGACTTCCACAGGCCAAACTTGGAACAATCTGAACATCAAAAAGAGAAACGATCATCATAGATTTTTTTTAAAAGATTTTTATTTATTTATTCGACAGACAGAGATCACATGTAGGCAGAGAGGCAGGCAGAGAGAGGGGAAGGGAAGCAGCCTCCCCGCTGAGCAGAGAGCCCGATGTGGAGCTTGATCCCAGGACCCTGGGATCATGACCTGAGCCGAAGGCAGAGGCTTTAACCCACTGAGCCACCCAGGTGCCCCGATCATCATAGATTTTTAACACATTGAGTAGTAATCATGATAAAAAAATCCATAAGTGCATGGTAATAATACAAAAAGTTGGGGGCCACTTTTCTTTGCTAAGGAACATAGAAAGTTTTATAGATTTAGGAACATCTCCACATCGCAGCCCCCAGTGCCGTCACTGATTCAGGCAAGGTCTCGGGCAAGGCGGTTGAAGTCAGTGTGTGAAAATTTGTGGGGGAATTCACACAGGACATTCACACAGCCTCAAACATCATAATTCATTCCACAGATGGATTATTACTTACAAAGGGAAAGATCAACTTTACAATGGAGAGATCTGTTGGAACCACTCAAATCGAATGATCACATTTAACATCACTAAAGATAGGACAGGCTGGCATGACGCCCTCCTTATGTAACGCACAGGGGCAGGGGGGGGGGGGGTTTGGGGGGGGGGGCACGACCTCACCTCCGCAGTGTTGTTGGCCAGAATGTTCCACCCAAACCTAATCACGAGGAAACAATCAGATACGCCCAAATGGAGGGTCATTCGAGACAACTGGGCTGTCTCTTCAAAAATGTCAGTGTCATGAAAGAAGGGAAAAAAAAAAAAAGGCTGTGTGGGTGGTGCTCTGGGCACTGTTCATTCTGCATCTGAGGCTGAAGGAATGTAACCAGCAAAGGAAGTTTCTAATCCTTGATGGAATCCCAGATTGAGGAAAGGCAAAGTGAAACAGCTGTAGAGGACATGGTGGGGACATTTGGGCTCGATGCTGACTGACTGCCCACTGATGAATGGTACCAGCGTCCGAGGGAGGGAGAGGGAGAAGGGAGAAGCTGTGGGACCATGGGCAAACAACTGGGGTCAAGGGTATGTGGGTGTGTTCACTACACGATTCTTTGAACTCTTTTGTCGGTGTGAAAATACTACAGTCAAAAATGGACAGAGAAGCAGTCTGGTAGGTAGCCCACAGGGTCTTTCTGGCTGGAGGGTCAGACCCTTGACTCTCAGGCAATAAGGGGGCCTCTCCTGACCCAAAACCCACCTATAGGGCCTCTTCTTGCCTTCAGCAGCCACAGTCCTGCCTGATCCTATGAGGCCACTGATGGTGGGACAGGATGGTTATCCCCTCCTTCTGGGCTCTCCCCTTCCAGAGCTCCGCGGGGCTTGGAATACAGCATAACCCAGCTATGTGGAGCTGGTGTGGGAGGGCAATACAGCGGGGGACCGCAGATGCCCTCAGAGGTACTGGGCCACCAGCTCTGTTTGCAGACGAGCAACACTGTATATGCTTCCAGGGGCAGGTTGGACACAAGATCCTTCACTAAAACCCTGCCTTGGCTTCCATCTCGTGGGGGGTAGTCCTCTCCATTGCATACAGGCCCTTGCAGGCCCTTAGTGGGCCACTGTCCCTATCCTGACCCGAGTACTCTCCTCACCTCCCTCATGCCGTTCCCATCCCATGCACCTTGGTGTTAGTTCTGAGGACTCACATCATAGCCACACATTCCTGCCTCAGGGCCTTTGCACTTGTTTGCTCTCCTAAAATTCTTCCCCTCCTGTCCCTGGCCCCAGTAATCACCCAGCCCCCTCCCTCCCCTCTTGTCTTCTTTGCTGGCTTTATTTTTATCTTTCTCCAGAGAGGCTACCCCCACTTCACATTCTAGGTATTTGTCATGTTCTTTGTCTGTCCCACCCCCCCCCACCTGCCCCAGAGGGCCAATTCCCCAAGGGCAGTTATCTTTGTCTGTCGAGCTCCTTACTGTCGCGCACCTAAGAGAATGCCTGCTGTCCTCACAGGTGCTCAATATGGATTTCCTGAGTGACTGAGTCCAAAGCCAGGTTTCTACTTTTCTTTTGCACTGTGGTGTGTCGAGCTGTGGTGTGTGTGTGTGTGTGTGTGTGTGTGTGTGTGTGTGTTGGGCAGGCTGGGGGGTGGTGAGCCTGGTGCCCAGGAGCTGGGTCAGTCTCCTGAGACTCATTTCCTGGGGTGTAGGCAGAGTTCTCGGAGGGTTGGGTGGATACTGCTCATAGCATCAACACATTACATAATCTGGCACTGGGCAGGGGTGAGAGGGGCGGGCAGAGGCCTTTATTGTGTGTTTGCCCAGAGAAGCGTCCCCGGGCCACATCCCAAGCTGCCAACCCTTCAGCTTTGTGGCCTCTAATCGCCTAGACAGGGTCCACCACCCATTCACCCTGCCCACTGGCTCTGAAAGGAGTCTGCATGGACGCCTGGGGCCCGGGAGGAGCGGATGGCCCTGGTAGCTGATGACCCTGGTATGTCCCCGACATTGTTGCCCTGGGCCTCAGCCCCACCCGAGCCTTGATGACCCTGCAAGACCGCGTTTGTCCGTCCAGCCGCCGGCACAGGCCCTGGAGTCCCAGGTGCGCACTGGGGACCCAGTCCGCTGGCCTGCTGACCTTCCCTGCATGGGGACTCCAGGCCTGAGCTGCCTCTAGGGGCCCCACCCTGTGCCTCAAGCCTCCTCTTACCCACAGAGTGACCCAGGACACATCCTGTCACGTCCTGACCTCCCAATGTTATGGGCAGCAATGCCCAGCAGGGGTCTGCTTTCTTGGCACTTAGGGCCCAGTGCAGGGAGACAGATACAAACAAATGGAAGTATGCAGCGGGCAGTGAGTGCTTTGAAGAAGAGAAAGCGGGACAATGGGATAGAGAGCGTGAGGGTAGCAGGGCCGGCTCCCCTGCAGAGGGGACAAGGTGCAGAGGCCTGACTGAAATGAGGGGCAAGCCAGGCCATGGCTCGGGAGGGGGCACAGCACGTGCAAAGGCCCTGAGTGCCGGGTGTGGATGGGGCGGGGGCTAGGGTGGCTACACCAGGTGAGGGGGGACCAGCTTTAAGGGCCACAGCAGGAGCTCAGTGAGAGGGGAGTATGCGAACCCAGGGCGGGGTGGCATGGATTCCTCACTGCCCTCCTTAGAGAGGTTTCCTCTGAAGGGAGGCTGTGGCCCAGGCCACGGCTCGCCCACTTGCAGCCACACTCTGTCTCACTCAGGCTGCACACAGCCCTTTACTCCTGGAGAACACTGTGGCCCGACACCGGTTCTGCATCTCATTACAGGCTTCAGGAACCCTCCATGTCTTCTGCCCACCTGCACCAAGGCCTCCCACCCAGGGTCCTGCCCTGCACCCTGGTGTTCCCAGACCTCCACTTACCCACCTGAGGGCACCTCCAAGTCCACAGGTTGAAATGGAGCTGACTTTCCCTCCCACGTTCACCCTCCTCGCTCCTTTTGCCCTCCCGGGGTGGGTGGGGACCCTGCACTTCACTCCGCATGCAGGCAGGTTAGCTCACTCCCTCCTGGCATCTAATCTCAGAGGGAGGTACCAGGGCTGGCCCCATTGCACAGATGACAAAACCAAGGCACAAAGAAGTGAGCTGGCTTGCCTCAGCTCAGCTGGCTGGTGAGGGGCAGACATGGGATTTGAATGCAGGCTGTCCACTCCAGAGGCTAACCCTACCCTCAACCATCCACCAGCCAGGACTGGGGAGGCGCTAAGCCTCGAGGGACAGGGAAAGTGCCTGACAAACATCCACTCCCCCAACCCCTGCCTTTGTACAACTTCCTGCCACCTGGCACAGCTCCTTATGACACCCAGCATTGTGTCCGATTCTGTGATGTGCTGTTATTGTGCCCATTTTACAGATGACAAAACCAAGCTCCAGAGCAGTTGAGGCAGGAGTCAATTTCAGGAGAAAGCGGCAGAACAAGGATTGACCATGGGTCAGTGAGATATTGGAGCTCGTGCAGATGTAGAGGAAGGCAGTGTCTTCCCTACCTTGCACAGGAGATGACTGAGTGTGCATGAGAAGGCAGGGGGACAGAAAAGCCCGATCGGTGGCAGCCCAGGCAGAGGGAGGAGAATCCAAATCCAAGGCTCATTTTACGCTTTAGGGTTTTCTTCTGGATGAAAAAAAAAAGTGGTTCACAATGGAGACGGCCAATGCGTTCTGCCGCCTGAAATGCGCAGAGCCAAGGTAATTGGGGTCCTCTGTCTGGCCGCTCGGTCCCTGGAAAGAATTTCCAGGTAGATTTCAGCCCGGAGCCCTGAATTCTACTTAGAATGTAAAATGTGTGTGTGAAGTGTTTTCTCTGAAGTGGGAATAGGTAATTGATTTTTTAAAGAAGGCGACCTTTCTGGGCTCTGGAAAACGCTTTCAGGTCCCTTTCTTATTTTTCTGTGCATAAAGACAATTATCCCAGGTCAGCGCTCCACGTAGGAAATGGGACTCGCTAATTTTGCACAACAAATGTTTCACTGTAGCTTTTCCTTACCTGCTAGAAGGATTATCCTATCAGCTTGTTTCACATCAGAGAGAAAAACCAGACCCTGCCTTAACTCGGGGTGGGGGCTGAGGCCGGAGATCCCAGAGCGTCTGGAAAATCCAGGCTCTGCCGCTACCCACAGTGTACCTCTGGGAGGGTCACTTTGCCCTCTGATCTTAGGGTCTCCTCTGTGCAAAAGCCATCATCAGAGCCCCTACTTCTAAGAATCAGTCCCACTGCTCGTAAGTGATGGAAATGGCTGCACATATATCCCCTCCCTCCATTCATGCCCTTGCTTGTCCTTCCTAACCTGACTCCAGGCAAGGCCTTGCCACTTGCTTTGGCCAACAGTACGATAGCAAACGTGACACACACAGAGGCTTGCAAAGCACTTGCTGCTCTTCAGAACCATGTGACCGAGCCTGAGCCAGGCTGCTGGAGGGTGGGAGGCCAACCCCGCTGAGGGCCCCCAGACCAACCAGCCCAGTAACTGCCAGACAGGTGCATGAAGCCAGCCTAACAATCGAACCCCCGGGGGAGCTGGTCCAGACCAGACAAACTTGCCAATAACCTATGGGATTGTGAGGAACCATTGCTGGTCATTCCAAACCACTCATTTTCGGGGTGCTGTTTTGTTCCATAGAAGCCGCTAACTGATACATCCGCTTTTCGTCCTGTGTCTGTTAGGTCCTTCAGTAGTGGGGTAAAAGGAGAATTTACTGGGCGATTCCTGAGAATCACAGACTTGGGAGAGTGGGAGAGAACTAGGCTTGGAATCAGGCAGGAGCCAGAATAGTCCCTAGCAGATTGTCAGGCCCCGAGTCTGAAATGAGCAGCACCCCCATCTTTGTGTCCTTGGGGATCAAAATCCCATACAGCGGAATGAGGTCACGGGTCCAGCCTGGGCTGGATCAGCATGAGGAGAAGCCCAAGGAAAAGACCCCCATGAGTGATACAGCCTGAGGGCCCCAGAGCCTATCTCCGCTCAAATCCCAGTCGGTCCCGCAGGAGCACATTCGTCTCGGGGTGTGCGTTGGCCCTCCGTAGGTGTGCCGGGCGTACTGAGAAGATGCAATGAAGTCTTGTGTGTAAAGGCCCGAGACCAATGCCTGGCATTCCGAGGTCGCTCGGTGACGTTAGTTGGGATTAATATCATTGCCTTCTGCAGTGGGAAGGGAGGACTAGACAAGTTCTCCTGAGGGATCTGTCAAATTACGGAGACTCTGTGCCCCGTAGGAAAGGTAATTGGATCGGGGCACTGTTAGGAAGGGGAGGACAGGTACTGGGTGACCGAGAACGATACATGTCCCCGTGGGGGACGTGGTGAGGTCCTGACTTCATCTTTTCCAATACTGAGTCCAGCGCTGTGGGGGGACGGGGAGAGCAACAACAGCAAGGTGGACCCAGTCCCTGCCCCCCAGGGCTGGCCTTCTTGCTGGGGGGAGGATGGCTCTGGACAAGTGAGTAGTAGATAACATGATGATTCCTGAGATCACCAGGTGCCAAGATGAGTGGGAAAGAAGGGGACAAGGCACAGCTTAGGTCAAGGTCCTGGTGCTCAGGCATTTTATTAGCTGCTGCTTAGTGCATGCAAAGTCCCTGTGCCCACCATGTTATCTCTCTTCCCCAGGGCAGCCCTGCTGGGGGCAGGAACCCTGGGTCCTAGTCTGGGCTGTGCTGCCCGAGCAAGCCCCTTGCCCTCACTGAGCCTCAGTTTCCATGCTGATGCGATGAAGGTGCTGGAGAAATCAGCAAATTTTCAAAAACAGTTTACCTTCCATTGTTCCGTGGGAGGGCCAAATAAAATGGATGACAGGGAGAGGGAGTATCAGAGTCCCACTTGGGATCCCACCCCTCTGTCACCTTCCCTCCGAGGCCCCTGAGACATTCTGCAGACACCTGGGGCTCTAAGGAGACCTGCCTGCGAGCTACAGGCAAGCCTAAGTGATGCCTTGGAACAGGCAGATATGGCTGGACTTCTCCACTCTTCCCCTGAGCTGCTGGGTGGCCTGGGGTCAGCTGTTAGACCTCTCTGACCTATCTGTATCATCTCTGCAGCAGGGATGGGAGGTAGAAGGTCGACCTGGCTTCTAGAGCCCATGTGCCATCACTGCCTTGCTCTTTGTCTTTGGCAAACCCCCTGCCCTCTCCCTTCACTGGTCCCCAAACCTGATGGCAGAGCAGGAGCCCTCTTCCCTCCTCTCCTGGATCTGCCCCTGGAGGGGCATGACAACTTAGGGAGTTCCCAAAGCACAGCCTGCCCGATGGAGGAGAGCAATCTAGGAGGCCCCTGGCGGCCCCCACAGCCCAGAAATAGCAGGCCAGCTGGTGGGCGGCTGACCTTGGGACTCAGGGCCAGAGCGGAGGCCTGTTGCCTGGCAACAGGCACCATCGCACACCGTGGGTGGCCGGGGTTTCTGGCAGTGGCCCACACCGCCAGCCCAGACCAGCTCCGCCTGGGTGCCGGAGAGGGCAGGCGGGTTGTCTGCGGGGGCTTCGAAGCGAGGCTTCCCCTTGCAGGGGCATTTCCCGGGGCCCTCCCCATCTCCGCCCTTCGAGCATCTCCTGGAAGCACACAGCTACTACCGTGTGGTTATTATTGTCTTTAATCCTGACAAGAACTCGGCAAATAGGGATCATCAGCCCCTCTGGACAGGCGAGGAAAGTGACACCCAGCCTGGCCATGTGTCACTCCCCAGATCAGGTGGTGGGCCAGCAGACGGCCCCTCAACGGGGGCCTGAAGAGAGAGGGGGAAGGCAGAAGGGCCGGGGCTGAAAGTGGGTTTCAGAGCACGTTTTCAGTAGTGGAGGTGGAAGATGAGATGAGGAGAGATGGCGTCAGTGGGCCAGTCCCTCCCAGGTCCCAGCTTAAGGTCCAGGGTTTGAGCTCAGCACACGTGGCAGCCCCCAGTGGTGAGCGGTCAAGGCCCTGAGCTACCTGGGGCAGGCAGGGCCGGCATGCCCTGGGCCCTGGCTCTGGAAGGCACTCCCTTCGGTGGACACCTCCAGGACCACACTCCGAGGAGCACCGAGCCCCTGGGTACTCTCCGTTTCTGCAGTCGCCACTGCCTCCCTTCCTTGGCCCATCTGGCTCGGCCCTTCAGGGAGTGATTCCGGTTTGGGACCAGAACCCCAAGACAACGTGTGGCACCGACTTGGGCTCCGCCACCCATGTCTCTGCGTGCTGTCAGTGTGACCCTCCACGGATGAGTCCACCCTTCGGGTGTTAGGCGGATTTCTCCTGAGGGGACCTCATCATGGGTGTCTGTATCCTTATTCCACAGTCCCGAGACACCGAGCCCCGGGGAGGTGAAGCCTCTTGCTGATGCTCACGCAGCTGGTAAGGGCAGAGCTGGGGGTACAAGCTCGTTCATCTCGGTTATCATTGCTGTGCGACCGTCCTGACTGGCTGTGTGTGTGACTGGGTGACACGGCCAGGCCGCAGGGGAAACCACATCCCTGCTCCTGTCACTGTTCACTGTGGGAGCTCGGAGGCTGGGGCTGCAATCTGCCTTCCTCACTCGTGTGCGGGGTATTGGTGGGAGCTGGTGGCAGTGACTTTGGCTGAGGGGCCCCCTGTGCGGCTGGGGCTTCCCCATGACCCAGGGCCAGGGTTAAAGAGTTAAGTCCTGTGAGTCTGCGTCCAAAGCCCGAGTTCTCCCCCAGGAAGGACTAAGGGAGTGGGGAATACAGCTCCGGGCAGTGGGGAGCTGCCTGGAATGAACAGACCCCAGCAGGATCCAAGCAGAATGTTCTGTCCCGGAAGCTTGGGCCCCCTGGGAAGCCTCTTGCCCAAAGGTAGAGGAGTAAGGAGGACCTGGAAGAGCGGCTGCCTCCCACCCCCCACCAGCCCTGAGGTCTGAGCTGGTCAGAGGAGCCAGGCAGCCCAGACCTAAGGCAGAAACAGGCCTTTAATAAGCAAAGCTGCCCCAGACACAGCTGCCCGTCATGTAGGAGTCCAGCCAGGGCCAGGCCAAGAACCAGGGGGGCCCTTGCTTCCTGCTCTTGGCCCACAGTCAGCACCCGCTACAAAGTGCATAATTTTGGGTCCTTCTCAGTTCCACCACCACAGTCAGGGTGCAGCTGGGGCCACTCTCACCCGGGCCATTGCAGTAGCCTCCTCACTGTCTGTGCTGCTCAGTTCCAAGTCATGTTCCACTCAGTAACCAGAGAGGCTTCAAACCGTAACCCAAACATCATATCACCCCTCCTATCTGAGGACCTTCCATCCTAGACGACCCTTCAAACTGTTCAAACTCTGACTCGTACACACACCCAACAGCCCTTTGCCCTCTTCGCTCCCTCTGCTGGGAACCATCTCTCGCAGCTTTGCCTGGCCGATTCCTCCTTGTCCTTCTGGTCTCAGCTCCAATGCCACCTGCTTGGAGGGGATGCTTTCTGACCTCCTGGTCCAAATGGATCTCCTCCTTCCACCCAAGGCCATCTTCATCACCCTCTGATATCACTCTAGTTGTTTGCCCGTTTTTTTTTTTTTCTTTGTCTCCCCTCTACCCAGCCTGGTCTCGTGAGAGTAGGGACCATATCCATCTGGCTCACTGCTTTGTCTTCTGCATCTAGAGCGGGGCTTGGCGCACTTCATTAAACATTTGTGAGTGAGTGAGAGAGGCAAATGAATAAATGCACCCACAGACACACACGTTCTCACTCCGGGCGCTCAATCACATGCTCAGACCCTCTCCCACACTTGCAAACACACATTCATCCACACCTGGCTGACACGTTCGAACACTCCCAGATGCATCTGGCCAGGGAAGCTCTGGAGAGGCTCAGGTGCCTGTAACCAGGGACGCCACCTCCCCCTCCTGGACAGATTGGGGAAGTGCAGGCAGGGTCTTGCCACGGTCCGGAGGCTAATTTTAACTCAATTTCCTTGCAGATACCCACCAGCGCATTCCTGCCCGCTGTACCCTCCCCAGTGGGTCTCTGTATCATTTCTAAGCCTTTCCTCCCTACCCTGGCATTTGGCCCAGGCCCTAGACCTCGGGGTGTTCTAACCAAAAGTGCAGAAGGAAGGGGGGAAAGAGAGCTCGTCTCTCACCTCTCCAAGCCAAGTTTCAGGATCATTGTCACGGGCCTCATACGGCCCATCTGCAGCCAGTGTCCGTGCTTTCACAGGTTTGGAATAAGATGTGAATGGCTTCGAACGCTGGGAGGAAGGCCTGGATTTTATCCATAGCTCGTTAGGAGCCTCTGTGAGTTGCTGAGCAAGAGAGGTACAGGAGCAGGACTGTCCTTCACAAAGATAAAGTAGACCATGGGCATTCACTTACTGGTTCCTTCCTTCCTTCCTTCCTTCCATCTAACAGGCTCTGGGAATCCAGCAGTGGCCAGACAGAGGTGAGGTTGGCCTTCACGGAGCATGGTCTGGGGCAACATGTATGGGAGGGAGCATTTGGATACAGAGGGACATCACCCCAGTTCTGGATCCTGCCGAGTCCTGAGATGAGGTGAGGCTCATTATAAGAGCCTCAGCTCCTGCCCAGGTAAGCCCTATAGGTAGAGCTGAGGGGAGGGTCTGCTCAGCCACTGATGGAATGCAGACCCAGGAGCAGGGCCAAGCTGGGTTCTCCTCCGACTCTTTCCAGCAGACTTGCCTTAAAGGCAGCATCTGTTGAGTTTTTTCCCCCAGTTTTATCAAATAGATGCAAATAGAATGCAAATGTATGCAAGAGGTCCTAACTCAGGGTATGTTAAATAAATGTATTATGGTCTGCTTGCTGCAATTATAGTCAAACTCAGCATTTAGGATGTGACCGACATGAAATAAGGAACTGATTGTACCATCAGACAGGATAATCACTTTGGAGACAAGATGAAGCAGAGGCCGGGGGACCCAGACATGCCATATGGAGAGATGCACCTGCAACGCTCAGGTGTTCATAGAAGATTCTCTGCGTTTGGGAGGTAAGGAAAGAGGAAAGAGAACATTTTGCTCTCAGCCCGGGCTGGCGCTTCAAGTCCTTCTTTCGAAGGATGAGGAGTTAGAAGTCCTGGGTACTGGTCCCGCCCACGTTGCTTGGCGACATCACATATCACATATCCCTTCCAACTAGTCCCTTCCCGACCTGTCTTCTCTTCTGTTTAACAGGCGCGATGACAGGGAAACCTGAAGGAGACCTTGGAAGGTGCTGAGTTTAGGGTTTCCCAAGCTGACCCTGAGACAAGGAATCCTACGAAAGTAAAGAAAGCATTCCAGGTAACAAGATGTAGTGTAACTATAGATTATCTCACCACAGAGCACTCCCAGGAAAGCTGGTGGGAAATCAAGCAGGGAATGGACAGAAGCTGAGCAAAGGGTGTGTCATCTCTGAGTCCCACTTCGGGTCAGTCCCATAGTACCTACACTTCTACACTCATCAGTGATTGGAGGAAGTCAGCTCCCCTCAGGAGGCCACACATTTCCAGGTGCTTCCTGCTTTCTATCAATGTGGGTTCTCTGAAAGAGACAGGTGCTGGCTGCAGGTGAATAGGGGAGGGGGTATGAGTGTGGAGTGGAAGCATACTGGGAGCCAGCACCCAAAGGATCATCCATTATAGTAGGGGACAAGCTCTGGAAACCGTGAAGGACTTGACCAGGTGTGAGCTGCTCTCCTAGCTCACCAATGAACTTCAGGCAAGTCATCTTGCCTCTCAGGGCCTCTCTCTTCCCCGGGCCAATAAAAGCAACAAGGCGCACAGAGCGTCATGGGGTGGGAGGGGTTGAGCACAGGTGGCTGTTGAGGTCATGAGCCCATGGGGAAGCAGCCCCTCGCAGTGAAGCTTGGTCTCATCGCTCGGGAGGGCCATGTGGCTGTACCTATCAAAATTACAGATGCCCGAATCCTTCGACATTCATTTCATTTTCTAAGATGTTTTCCTACCTATGTATTCACACACATGCAAAGCAACATATCTATAGGTTTATCCATTGCAGCATTGTTCGTAATAGCAAAGAAATTAAAATAACCTAATTGTTGAGCAAATTTTGTATATTCATGTAATGGAATATTCTGCAACCAAAATAAGTAAATAAATACATAAAAAGGAATGAGGCAGTGCTCTCTGTATGATTATTGGATGATCTCCAAGCTCTATAGTGACGTTAGAAAAAAAAAACAGAATTAAAAAAATCAAGATAAAGAACAGCATATATTTTATTTATTTAACAAACTGACAATCCTATGAGATGGGTGTTACTATTATGTCCATTTTGCAGATGAGAAAACAGAGGCATGGAGAGGTTAAGTAACTCGACCAAGGTCATGAAATGAGGATGCGGCAGAGCCAGGATTGAAGGATGGAGGGGCTGGGAAATTTGAACTTTTTGTTGCTCTGCTGGCTTTCCTGTCGGGGGCTGGAGAGGACTGCTAATCAGTCATAATCATTCTCCTTTCCCAGCCAGGGATGGGTTTGGGAAGGGTGCATGGCCCACTTGTGACCAATGAGATACAAGGGGCTGTCTGCTGGGGGTTCCTAGCAAAGTTTCCCTCGTTGATTAAGAGAGATGTTTGGCAGGAGCACCAGGGTGGCTCAGTTGGTTACGTGGCCGATTCTTCAGCTTCAGGTCATGATCTCAGGGTCCTGAGATCGAGCCCTGTGTGGGGCTCCACGCTTAGTGGGGAATCTGCTTGAGATTCTCTCTCTCTCCCACTGCCCCTTCCCTTGTGTGTGTGCTCTCTTACTTTCTCTCTAAAAAAAAGGAAAGAAGGAAAAAGAGATGTTTGGAAGCACAGTCTCCTCTCCTCTGCTCCCTGATGTTCTCGTGGGGAGGCTGTCAGCCGAGGCAGCCTCCTGGTGACCTGGAGAGGGCAGATTCTGAAGACAGAGGCAGATGCACCGAGGAAGGTGTAGACAGACAGACAGAACTTGGGTCCTTATAAAGCCATCAAGCCACTGAAATAACCAGCCCCAGGCCCTCTTGTTCTGTGAGATAATATGCTTATGTCCGTGGTTCTGGGACGTGAGCGGGCATTACCCTCACCTGTGAAAACACAGGTGGCTGGACGTGCTCTCAGCATTTCCGATTCAGGAGGCAAAGCGAAGAATGTTTGTTTCTAACAAGCTCCCAGGTGATGCTGATGCTGGCTGGTCTGGGGAACCGCACTTGGAGAGCTACTGCTGAAAGCATTTTGAATTAAAGTTCCTATTCTATGAAGCCCAAAGCACCTTGAGGGACACGTGAGCCGGAGCCGTGTGCCTCCCAAATGCTCTGGGGCGGGGGAGGCCAGGGGTCATGAGTCAGGGAGGCAGCTTGGGGGGATGGAACTAGCACCAGGATGGGGATCAGGACCCCAGGGTGACGTACCCACCCTTGTGACCTTGAGCACTTCCTTGCTGCCTTGCACAGTCTGCTTCTCTATCCATAAACGGAAGGACAATGGGGGAGATTACAGCCGACTTCGCTTTCTTTGACGCTCCGTGTTCCAGGATTCACCAGTGAATCTGACCTTGAGGGCTCAGGGGGGATCAAGGCAGTCCCCTTTGTGCCATCCACTCCTCTCTCCCTCTCTCACACCCTGGAGAGGCTCCCGCAGCATCAGGCGCTGGGAGGCAGAGGCAGGCTCCACGGTCATTTTTAACATATTAAAGTTCCAGGCAGAAAGTTCATTTGGAGTTTGTGTTCTAGCTGGGAGATGAGAGGCTGGAGTCAAGCTTCTCTTGCAGGGGTTTCGTCTCCCCGGCTTGAGCTGGGCTGCATCACAAACCAGCATCTCAGGGGCACGATGCCCAGGCCTCCCTGGGAGCCACTCCCCAGGGGGTCTTGATTTGGAGGTGTAGGGTAAACACAGACTTGGCATGATTTCTCTCTCCATATCCTATCAGTCACTGACTACTAGCCTCCCCTTCCTAAATGCCATTCAGATCTGCCAGCTCCCCACTGTCTATCTGCCCAGGACTCTTGGAACCAGCCCTAACCAGGCTGTCTGCCTCTCGTGTGGCCCCTGTGCCCTCCTACCCCACCGGCAACACCTGATTCAGCCTCTGAACCCTCGCACAGCCCTTCATGGTCTGGCCCCTGCCACCCTCTGCAGCATCCCCGTGCCCTTGAAACTCCAGTGGGACCAAAGTACTACAGTTTCCAGAATGTTCTGAGCCTTTGCCCATGCTGGGGCTCCTGCCTGGACTGCAGTACTTCTCATTCCCCCTCCCTCCACGCAGAAACCTGACTTGCTGCGCGCAGTGCAAAATGGAAATGTGGGGCCCTGTTGGAAATGTACTGAGTTTCCAGACGGCAACAGCGAAGCATCAAACCAGGTTTGGGCCCCTTGTAAATGTGAGCCCTGTATGATGGCACAGGTTGCCCCCCACCCCCATGAAACCAGCCCTGCTCCTGTCTGTCACCCCACAATCTCCACCCTGGGTCTCCTCTTTGCCCCTAGCCCTCTGTGCATCCCCATCATACAGCAACGGTCTATTTTTCTCCTCCTCCTAGACTGTGAGCACCAGGCAGCAGGGCTCACACCTGCCTTGTTCTCAGAAATGTCCTGGATGCCTGGCACGGCACTTGGCAGTAGGCGTGAATTGCCACTCGACGCACAAACGATCTGCTCAACACACGTTTCTTCAGGGTCCCTGATGTGCCAGACACATTTCTAGGCGCTGAGACTACCTCCCTGAACCAGACAGAGTCCCTGGCTCTTGTAGGGCTGACATTCTAGAAAGGAAGACACACTGTCGGGGGGCGGGGGAGGCAGATTCTGTCAGAAGCAGGCATGAGGCTAGGATCTGAGCACTCCTGGATGTTCGAGAGGGACCGTGGGCTCAGCAGGGAACTGGGGGAGGAGGGTAGGAGAGGAAGAGGAGGTATCCAGGGGAGCGGGCATGGGACTCAACTCCAAGGGGGGGTTCTGGGAGCTGGTGTCCCCCCTGAGGGCAAGGATGATGGGAGTACTGATCCACACCTCTGGTTCTGCAGGGGCTGAGAGCCGCCCCTCGGGCCAACAACTCCCAGGGCCTTCTGCTCCTATGCCAGAAGAGGTCTTCTGGCAGTCCTGGGGGCTTGAAGCGAGAAGCCACTGGCAGAGAGGGGGTCCCACGGAGCAGCGGTGGGGGGGGTATGACACACTGCATATGCACTCAACAGTGACCACAGTCCATTGGCACGATGTGTCTCGGGGGGAGGGAGTGGGTTATGTGGAGCAGAGCAAGGGGGGCTGGGTGTGTGTGGGAAGGAGGGGCTGCAGAACCCCCTGATCTGGAGCTGAACTTCCCTACCTTCCGCTCACCCTCAGCCCCTCTGCCTCCCTCTCTCCCACCTGACCCCATGCCACAGTGGTATTCTTTTAGCCTTTCATCTGGACCGTATATTATAATGTCGTAGACCCCCACGGCATGAGAGATGAGGACCCAAATTGTCGGAGACTTTTAATTTGGCTTCTGACAACCCCTCCACCAGCCCTGTTGATCTTCCCAAGGTCTCAGTCTACCCCTCCCTCTGGGCCCTGGGGCCTAGAGGAGAGGTGACTTGCTCCCTTCCTCTGCAAGGAGCTGCTAATGAAGAGAGATGGGAGGAGACCTGGCCCCATCTCCTGCTGATGGTCCAGATACGTGGTGGAAGGAGGAGGCTAAGAACTGTGACTTTATTGAGGTAGCGGCCAGCTTCCACAGAGAGGGTGCCTGGAGGGTCAAGACCGGTCAACCCTGCCAATAATTTGTCTTGATTTTTGCCTTGATTTGCTGTGCTTATCAGAAATAGGATTTTGAAGGCCAGCACCAGGCCAAAGCTCTGATTTGCTTCTGGGAGGGTTTGGCTCACGTACCCGCTTTTAAGCCAGCACCTTGCCCTCCCCCATTGCCCCTTCTCCCAACAAAGGAGAATTACGAGCCCCCACACGCCTGTTTTCAACAGTCTTCCACATCCACAACCTCATTTGCCTTCAAAACAATCTTATAGATGAAGCAGAAAGATTAATATTCCCCTTTCAGAAACAGGCAGTGGTCACTGAGGCTGGTTAAGACCAGGTGTGGGCTGGTCTAGAACCTGAATTTCTGGAGACTTCATGCAAGGCCTTCCCCATCACATCAAGCTGTGTCCACCTTCTGTGAACCTTGTAGTGGGGATAAAATCTTTGGGAGGCATTTTCAAGACATTTTTTAAATTGGAATATAATATAGATTTAGAAACAAAAAGCCAAAGGGATGAAAAAGTACAGTACAGGGAATACAGTTAAGAACACAGTTAACATTGGGGTGCCTGGGTGGCTCAGTGGGTTAAAGCCTCTGCCTTCGGCTCAGGTCATGGTCCCAGGGTCCTCGGATCGAGCCCTGCATTGGGCTCTCTGCTTGGCGGGAAGCCTGCTTCTCCCTCTCTCTCTCTGCCTGCCTCTCTGCCTACTTGTGATCTCTCTTAAATAAATAAATAAATAAAATCTTTTAAAAAATACCTTTTTTTTTTTTTTTTTGTATGGTGACAGATGGTGACTACACTCACTGTGGCAAGTGCCAGGTCATGTACAGGATTGTCCGACCACTATGTTGGACACTTGGACCTGATATGATGTTGTGTGTCAACTATACCTCAAATATTAAAGAACAAATGCAAATCGTAAGTACACAGCCCAGCGAATTTCACAAAATTTTCACAAAATTCCTGTCTAGCCAATATCCAGGTCTAGAAATAGAATGTTTCCCCAGAAGCTCCAAACTTCGATGTCCCCGGAAAATCCAGGGAGATGACGAACATGAAAGCCATGTGTGAAGCCAAGTTTAATGTGTGTGTGTTTACACATACATATTTACAAATTAATGGGCTCCTTTATGCATGCTCATTGCACAGAAGACAAATGATAAAAACCCTCTACAAGCTTGCATTGAGTAGGCATCTATGTAAAGAATGTTGAGACAAGGCGGAGGGCGTGGTGAGCCTCTCTGGGTGGCTGAGCTTTGCCCCAGGTATCAGTGAAGAGAGCCTAGTGAGGGATGTGGACCATGAGGAGCCACTCCTGCCTCAAGGTCCTCTGAAAGAAATAGCTTCCAACCAGTGCTTGCTGGTCTGGCCTCACCACCTCCCCGCTCAGATGCTCTAACTCAGGAATTAATTGAAGCCTCTATCACTCTGCACCACAGTTGGGCATGTAACAAAGTCATATGGTATTAATAGTTGGCATTTTTGTAGTGGGGAGTGGAAGTGGGGATTGTTCCTAACTTGGGGGGAAAAGTGCCTCAATAAATCACTAAGGGTAGAAGACGGGGGCTCCAGTATTAGCAGAGTCAGGGCACCCAAGAGGAGAAGCCAAAGTGCTCTGACTGAGGTGTTTGTTTTGCTGAGAATTGTGTTCTCATCCAGGGAGGAAGAAGGTAAGGAGAGAGAAGGTGGAGAAGGGAAGGTGGGTGGCTGCAGGAAGATGGTGGCCTGGACTGTGTGGGGCAAGGTCCCTGAAGGAAGCCCCTTGGAGACCAGAAGGATTTTAAGAACAGGATGGGACAGCAACATGGTGGTGCTTGGAGGATGGTATACAAGGCAACTTCTCTCTGGGACTCACCCATTATGAATATCTGTCACTTTCACTTTGTGTGGTTTGGTGTTCTTTAGGGGGGGATTAGGTGATGGTAGAGAGGACAGTATGGGAACGTTTGAAGGGACCCAGAGTGGAACAGAAACAACACTTGGGGAAATGGGAGTCCAAAGCTAGAATTGACGTTGACAGTGTCTGCCATATTCCTACCCCTCCTCCCCCACCCTGAGCATTCACAGATACCTCAGGGGAATCTTTGACCGGGCTCGGAGCCAAGAGTGCTTGTCAATCTTATTCAGATCTCAAGAGACAGAGAGGGCCAGCAAACACAGGGGTTGAATAAAAACCTAAAAGATCGCAACTCTGAGTATCATCGTGCAAACACCACAGCAGCAGCATCTGAGGAAGGCTGAGGGAGACATCTCCAGGACAACTTTGTGTCTAGATTGATGGCATGGATCACAACCGGTCTAAGCCTTTCTCTACAGTCCTGTTCCCCTCTTTCACAGCCGAGGGTGGCCTCATGACCGAGTTCTGGCTGCAGAGACCTACGCCATATTCTACTGAGTTGTGCATAGAATGAGGTTGGAGTCCTGAAAGCTTTGGTTTTCTCCGACCTTGAATACCGACATGACGATGGGTGTGGTGGCAGACATCTTGTTACCATGAGGGAAATGTCAAGACATAGTTGAGTCACTGAACCAAAACCAGCAGCCAACTACTTCTGGTCTTGTTATATGAGAAAAATAAACCTCTATTGGATTATAACCATTAGAGTCTGGTTTTCTGTGTCTTGCACTAAACACATTTCTAACCAGTACAGAGGTAGATGAAGGAAACTGCTCCCCAAATGACTTGATTTTATTCATATATGAGAATTAAAGACAAATTCAGAGGACAATTTAACCAGATGCCTGGAACCAACAGGCTCAGCTCCAGCTCCGGTAGAGAATAGCAAAGACCTGCCAAATCTCATTACCAAAAGCACAAAACAGCCCTCCAGTGAAGCATCCAAGTTAATAGTGTTTCTCAATCTCATCCACAGGCAAAGCCAAGGCAGCAAAATGAAGCCAGTGATAGATGTAGCCACATCAGCTGTTAGCTTGCTATGGTTTTAGTCCCTTCACCATCAACAGCTTCAAGATCCCAGTGGAGAAATGGATGATCAAACAGAAGAGCTGAGAAAAGGTGAGCCATTTCTAGTTTGCAGGAACAGGAATAGGCATTCATGGGCAGGAGAAAGCAACCAAGAGTAGATAACTCTTGTCCTTATTTTATATATGAGAAAACAGATCGAATAAGACTTTAAAGGGTTTTGTTTGGATTTAAATTAATTGATTCATACATCAAGCACTTATTTAATACCCACTGTATACCGTGTCCCATGCAGGTGTCAGTAAGATACTCTGAGTATAGTGGACACAATAAACCAAGGACGCAAATAACTATAACATAAACCAAAGGGATCTTGGGAATCTTGATAGAGGAACAAAATGTGCTGAAATTTTGGGGAAGTGAGACAACTCTGACTTTGGATTTCCTGTGGATGGGAGATAGGCTCCATTTGGCTGCACAGTTACTGTTGGGGCACATGTGACATAAACATACAAGAATAAAAGGAAAAGGAGGGAAAGGAACAGACATCCATGAGGCAGGGAGTCTGTTCCTGACTGGACCTCAGCAACTAGAATGTGACTAATGAGCATCCTTGTGTTTGAGAGGGACTGTGCTGGGCACCTTTGATATGTGGGTAGAGTGTTTATTGCCATTTTTCAGAAGAGGACTGGGTCCGAGAAAGAAGAAGTAATGTCCATGACCTCACAGCCTGTGAGTGCTACATCAGAGTATGAACCCAGGTATACCTGAATCCAAATCCAGACTCAATCCACAACACTACCACTACAGACTCCTTCCACTGGTCAGGACCCCTTCAGAAAATCCAGCTGAAACTGTCCTAATTGGAATTTGCAGGATCACATACCCAAAGAGTCCAACGGTAGGTTCAGGCAAGGTTGATCCAGCAGCTCAAATTATGTCACCAGAGGGATAATTTCTTTTTATCTGACAGTACTGTGCTGTTTAGGTTTTTTCCTCTGGCTCCATATTTGTCCCATCATAAAATAGTTCCAGCTTCTCTTGTGTACACAATGGTCCCATTGTTCTAGATTTCATGTCTTCTACACTACTAAGGGGAGAGAGAAGGTATGCCTTGATAGCTCTTGTAGGAAGGAGAAGAAAACAGCTTCAACTTTCCAGAAATCCTGGAAAACGTGTTCTCATTGACTCTGGTGGGTCACGTACCCAACCCTGAAATATCAGTGTGTATCCCCTAAGGGTGAAAAAAGACCTTTTTTATTTACTTTAGGTTTTTTTTTTTAAATTTTTAAATTTATTTCTCAGAGAGAGAGAGAGAAAGAGCACAAGGAGCCCATTGTGGGACTTGATCCTGGGATCCTGGGATGATGACCTGAGCTGAAGGCAGAGGCTTAACCCACTGAGCCACCCAGGCATCCCTATTTATGTTATGCTTTAAATTTCACATGAAATATATTAAAATTAGAAATTAAACATTTTGTTCATTAAACTTTTAAATCCAACCTGTAAATCTTTATTCTACCTCTAGATCTAGCAGACTTTAATAACCAGGTTTCACAGGGCCTTTGCAATTAACTTAACATCTTCAACTGCATCATTAAATTTAATACAGTTGATTTTTTTTAGGTATTTTATCTGCTTACTAAATAGTTGTTATATGTGCATCATAGAATGACTATTTTGTCATATAAATGTCCTTTCCCTAATAACAATTTTTATCTATAGTCTCTTATTTTTTATAACCACTCCAATTCTCTTTTGGTTGCTGTTTGCATGGTAGATCTGGTCCCATCCTTCTACTTTAAACTGTTTGTGGTTTTGAATCCAAACTGTGTCTCTTAGAGTCAACATAGAGTTGTTGCATGGAGTCGGCATTATATTTCTTTATCCATTCTTCCAATCTCTGCCTCTTATTTGGTGTGTTGAGTCCATACATACTTAATGCAATTGCTGATAAAGTAGGTTTTACCTCTGCCATTTCTTTATTTTCTGTACTTCTTACGTCTTTTTGTTACTCTATTCTTCCATCCTGCCTTCTTTTGCTAGAACTGTTTTGTAATGTACCATTTTAATTCCTTTGTCTTTTACTATATTTTTGACTTATTTTCTGAGATATTTTCCTGGGTGGGTCTGTCTGTTAAGTGTCTGCCTTTGGCTCAGGTCATGATCCCAGGGTCCTGGGATCAAGTCCCACATGGGGCTTCTTGCTCAATGAGGAGCCTGTTTCTCTCTCTGCCTTCTGCTCCCCAATGGTGCTCTCTCTCTCTCTCTCTCTCTCTGACAAATAAATAAATAAAATCTTAAAAAGAGAGAGAGGGAGAGATTTTCCTGGGGATTCCAATTAGTATCTTAAATTATAACAATCTACTTCAGATTAATGCCAACTTAATTTCAATAGCATATAATGTGCTCCTTTATAGCTTTATTTTCTCCTTCTTTTGAGCTATCATTGTCACAGAAATCACATCTTTATACACTGGAAGTTCATCAAAAGAGTTTTATAATTAGTGCTTTATACAATTGTCTTTTTAAATCATATAGGAGAAAAAAGTTGCAAACAAAATATCCACTTATACTGTCTTTTATATTTACCTAGCTATTGGTAATTTGTTTTCTTTGTGTAGGTTTGAGTTACTTTTTGGTGTCATTTCACTGAAGCCTGGATAACTCCTTTTCATATTTCTCCTAAGAAAATTCTGCTAGCAACAATTCTTTCAGTTTTTATGTGGGAATGTTTTCATTTCTTTTTTTTTTTTTAATTTCTTCACTGAAGCATAGTTTTACTTGACATAGAATTTTTTAAAATTGTAAATATATGATCCCAATGCTCTTAGTTTCTAATGAGAAATCAGCAGTTGATAGTATTGAGGATTCCATCTATATGATTGCTTCCCCATTTCTGCTTTTAAGATTTTGTCTTCATCCTTCAACCATTTTATTTTGATGTGTATAGTATAGATGTCTCTGAATTTATTTTACTAGGAATTTACTGAGTTTCTTCTATGTTTAGATTCATGGTTTCCAACAAATTTAGAAAGGTTTTGGCCACCATTTCTTCAAGTATTCTTTTTGCCTTTTTTGTCCCTTTCTCTCTTTCTCTCCTCCCATTCTTAGTCTCCCATTATGTGTACATTGGTAAGATTAGTCTCTGAGGATCTGGTCATTTTTCTTCTTTTTTCTGTTTGTTCTTCATTGCATAATCTCTGTTAATCTATTTTCAAATTCACTAATTCTTTTTTGTGTCATCACAAATCTGCAATTGAATCCTGCTAGTGAATTTTTTCATTTCAGTTATTGTACTTTTCAACTCCATTTCAATTTCCATTTGATTCTTTTTTATAATTTCTATCTCTCTATTGATAGGCTCTCTTGGATGAGACATTGTCATTAAACATTCCTTTACTTATTTTTTAATGAAACCAAACATATTTACTTAGAACTCTCATTAAATTACCCTTTAAAAAAACAAGATTTTAATTTTTTATCTCTAATGTGAAATATGACACTGACCTTGTTTCATTGATTATAAGAAGACCTTGCTCCTACATGTTTGTTGCATACAAAGAAAGGTGGGCAACAGAAAGAAAGCTGTCTTGTTTTCAAACAGGACTTGCTTTTCTTGGATGCTTTTGCTTATAATCCAACAGCCAAGTGAAGAAACTCCCAGGAAGCGTGTTCATCAAAATATTTAGCCACATGAGATACTTACACATTTTGAGATAGGGGAGCAAATGCTTAGCTCGAGCAGCAAAATGCTCTCAATGGATTTATTGATGTATTTTTAATGATGATTGCATCCCATACTAAATAGTAAGATTAATGAGAATAGGCATTTGTTTAATGAAATTCATATTTTCCTTTTGTCGTACAAGCCCTTCTTTGATACTGGCATAGACAGCACAGCCAGCATACCTCATTTAGCTGAAATCTCTCAGAAGTCATCTCTGTTGCCTCTGTGAACTTTCCAGATAGCTAAGGCTTACTCATCACTGATGAAAAATCCATCTAAAATGAGTTTTCCTGTCTTATGAGACAAAACTGAGCACATTTAGACTTTTTCTTTTTAAAAAATGAGAACTGTTGAAATGTGCTCTATGACATGGAGAAAGTATGGAGCAATTGAAGACCGTTAGCCTCTTCTCTCAGAAGCCCAACCTCTTCATGCTCTTGGGTCTCATTTTAAGTATTTCTTTTCCTCTGTTAGACTCTCTGCTTTTACTTCTCACTTCTCTCCTGGTGCCTTACCCCTATTTCTTTATTTCTTCTTTTTGTAACTTTAATTTTATTTTTTTTTTACTGTGTTATGTTAGTCCCCATACAGTACATCATTAGTTTTTTGTTTTGTTTTGTTTTGTTTTAATTTTTTTTAAAGGTTTTATTTATTTATTTGACAGACAAAGATCACAAGTAGGCAGAGAGGCAGGCAGGGAGAGAGAGGAGGAAGCAGGTTCTCCACGGAACAGAGAGCCCGATGTGGGGCTCGATCCCAAGACCCTGAGATCATGACCTGACCCGAAAGCAGAGGCTTAACCCACTGAGCCACCCAGGCGCCCTATATCATTAGTTTTTGATGCAGTGTTCCACGATTCGTTGTTTGTCTATAACACCCAGTGCTCCATGCAATCCTTGCCGAAGGCTTCCTTTAGGTCTTCGAATACATTCCTTCCACACCTGCATGGATGTCTTTGGCCTGGCATCTGGGCTTTCTCAAAGACTGTTTCTGTTGCCTGCTTCTGTTCCTGACTGACCATACTTTTCATTTCTTTGCGTGTATCATGATGTTTTTGGAAAATTGGACGTTTTAGATAGTACATTATAGTAACTCTAAATAGAGTTCCCCCCACCCAACACCCCGCCCAGACTTGTTGTTATTTGCCTATTTATTTGGCTAGTGACTTTGCTGGAATATTTTGGTAAAATCCATTTCCCCTCTAGGGTGTAACCTCTTCATAGAAAGCACAGCCTTGGGCATGAACACAGTCACCCTTCCATGGCAATGAATTTAGCAGGACTCTTAGACTGTCTTTTTTCTTATCTCTGGGCTACTGTCTGCCTCTCTAGGTATCACACCTGGCTGTTAGCTTCCATTAATTGATGACTGATTGTTCTAGTGTTTTTGACAATGCCCTGGGGCATAAGCTACTCAGTCTGCTCCAGTGACATTTGGGCTTCTTTACAGGGACATTCTTTAAGGCTTGTTCTGATCTCAGAAGGGCTATTCTAGCTGTCTTTTTCCATGACTTTCTCTGTTAACCTACTAGATTGTCTAGGGCTCAGCTTGTTACTTTCAAGGAGGTACCAATCTCCCGGTAAGTGCTTACACCAAAGTCTGATTTTGAGAGCACCCTTAGGCTTGAACTTTGCCTCCTTCTGTTCCCAATAAAGTCCGTTCTCTTGAGGAGAGCATCAGAATATTCTGTTCTTCAGGCCTCCCTTCTTCCCCTGAAATAAACCTCTGTACCACTCCTCCAGCAGCCTATTTCTCTTGCTATAATATCCCTGCTGGGCAAGTGGGGTGCTGGGTGGGGTCATAGACCCAGATCTTGTTGACTTGCCTCTCCTGGTATAGAACCTCTGCCCTATGATCGAGCTGGAGGAAGGGCAATCAGGGTCCCAAGTATACTCAATCTTCCCTTCCTCTGAGTGGGGGCTGGGTAGAGGAAAGTAATCCCAGATGTCTTAGTCACTCTCACCTGGAATTAGCCTCTGCCACGTGGAGGTAGGTGGGATGAGAATTCCAGGTGGCTTGCCATTTTCTAGCCCTCAGCAGGGATCTGGGGGAAGAAGGAGTCCTGTGCTCTTATCTGCACCCATGTGGGGCAGAGCTTCATCATGCTGAGCTAGGAGAGAGGGGAGGGGGCAAGCCATGGCTCAAATGGCATAGACTTTTGCTGTTCTTACTTACCATGAAATGTTTCTTCATTTCCCTGCCCTCCCTGCCCGCCCGCAGGCTTTTGTGCCATGAGGACCCATCTTGGCACTGTACTGAACACTGATGTGAATTAAAGAACACAAAACAGCTTCTTTGTTCCCTAGAATTTGCAAGAAAGAGACATCTGAAGTTCTCAGTTGCAGTCTCCCTGGCATATCCTGACGGGTTGCCTGAAGAATGAATGACAAAGCTGATTGCTACTTCACAGAGAAGAGGCAGAAAAGGAAAATAGGACACACGTTTTGTGAAGGCTTTTCAAATGTCAGTGACTTAGCATCAGGGAGCCGCAAGCCAGGGGGCCTTTTGGGATTCTGCTTCTGGGAGCTTCTGGGCCTTCATTTTGCTCGTTTAGATTCTTCATTTCAGCCCACTCTGCCTCTGTTGATCTGCCTCGGTGCGACATCCCTAATCTGAACCACTCCGATCGACTTGGAAGCATAGCTGCAAGGAAGATGCTCTCCAGGGAGGGCACACACTGGGGATTGTTATTGTGACACCGGTCTTTGTCCAAGGACAGCACCGAAAGACCACAGCTTTGGAGGCAGATGGGCATGACTGTGAGCAATCCTGGGCCACAATGAACCTCAGTTTCCCTGCCTATAAAATGCAGAGAATGTTCGTGACCTCCCAAAGTCACTGCAGGGATAAACAAGGTCAGATCTGGGAGGCGGCCATTTTTGACAATAAGCGTGTGCACTCTCGCAAATAATGTTATTACAGCCAAGAAAATGGACGAGCCCCGACAGGCAAAGTAGCACCGTGGGTCCTGTGAGCGACACGGGGCTGGTGACATCTGTTGTCAAATTTCAGAGATTCACTCTTTCCTCCAGGTCATTACAAACCCAGCCCTTGTTCCTGTGCTCTGCAGTCTAAATTGAGAAAATAAAATGCGAACACAATGTCCGGAAAACGACTTTGTATTTTGGCACTGAGATTCTAAAGCAGGTTCACTCCGGCTCTCAGTGTTGGTGTTTCTCTCCGTTATAACAAATAAACATGCAGAGGCAAAACTGATCAACCATTTCATTGCTTTTAAGAAACGACGAGATGAACGGCTTCTCTAAGTCAGTGCGTCACTGCATTTCATTTGATGGTGTTGTTTAGAAACTCTATGTACTGTTTTCCAGGCCAAAACATATCAAGCATTTATGAGAAGAAAACCAAAAGACGAACGACCAATTCCCTCTAAGGAGGGAAATTACTGTGGCCGTTGATTGTAAGTGTGGACTCCATTCCCAGGGGAGGAGGGCAGAAGCTCTTGCAGGATTCAAAAGCAATAAGGAGAAAAATCCTGTTGTGTTCAGGTGCTGAGCACGAACTCAGAAACCCTAGGTGTGGAGACTGCCTCTGCCGCCCCTGTTACATGACCTTAAGCAGATCCCCGCCCTTGACTGCGTGCATCTCCTCACTGTCAAATGGACCGCAGCCGTTCCCGCTCAGCCAGCCTCCTGGGTTGCCGCGAGCATCCACTGAGAGAGCCCTGCCAGAGCTGCACTTTATACCTGGGATTGCATTTAATCTTCACAAAGCCCCGTGACATTTGTGACTTGCCCAAGGTCATGGAGCTAAGAAAAAGAGAAGCCAGCATTGGAACTCTAGTCTGTATGCTGCTACCAGGAACTATAAAGAAACAAAACAGGAGTGAAAACAAACATCATCGCTACCAGGGCCACCATGAGGCTGCAGCAAAAATAAATGATGTTCATTTATTAACAATTATTTATTGTAGAGGCTGAGCCTGGTACTGTTCTGGGCATCGAGATTATGGTGGCATATGAGCCTGGTGGGGCACACATACAGTAGACAAGTAAATAAAATAGTTTTAGATCACAGTAATTGTTATGAGAAAAGGAGAACACGGATTTTCCAGCAGAACATGGGAGCCGAGAGGTAGCACATTTTATGGAGGTCAGGGAAGACATCTCTGAGGAGGTGACTTCAGAGTGGAGACTTTGAGGAGTGAGCCATGGAGGGCCATCAAGGAGGTACAGGGATCAACTGGAGCAAAAACCCCAAGAAGGGATTATGCTTGGTCTGTTGAGGTTCAAGAGGAGGTCAGAGTGGCCGGACCTTGGTGAGAAAGTGCTAGAAGGCTAGGGCAGAGATGGGGCAAGATCCTGCTGGGAGGCTTTGTGCAGAAGGGTGAGGAGACTAGATTTTCTGTTAAGTGACATGGGAGGTGGGATCAGAGGGTCTACTACTTAATTCATATAAACATTTTATAATTTAATTGATTTATTGTTGAAAAGGTAATCTGGTCATGCCATTCAAAATTTAGAAGTACAGGGACGCCTGGATGGCTCCTTCAATTAAGAGTCTGCCTTAGGCTCCGGTCATGATTCCAGGGTCCACATCGGGCTCCTCGATTGGCAGGGAGCCTGCTTCTCCCTCTGCCTGCCTGTCCCGTTGCTTGTCTCTCTCTGACAAATAAATAAATAAAATATTAAAAAAAATAAATTTGCAAACTTCAGAAGTACCAAAGGTAAACTATCTCCCTCCTCACAGTCCCCAACTTGCCTGCTTTTCTCCCTGGACACCACTTGGGTAGAAGTGTCTTGTGTTTGTTTACAGAGAGATCACGCAGGCCTGCAATCACATGCTCACACACTCTCCCTGCCCCCCTTTGAATTGACAAATGGTGGCATACTGGCCACACATGGCTTTTCCACTTCCTGTCTTGGAGCTCATTTGTTTCAGTTCTGGCAGAACCTTCTCAAGACCACTTTTTGGATGTGCACAGTCTTCCATTACGTGGGTGGAATTAATGATAAGTCGGTGTTAATTATTAATTAATTTAAAAGAATTATTTATTCAAGCAGTTCCCTATTGATAATCATTTAGGTTATTTCACTTGAGGGTTTCGAGGGGAAGTACCGTTCTGATTTATATTTTAGGAAGAGCCCACGGGCTGCTGTGTGGAGGATGGCTCATCAGAGAACACCAGCAGGGCAGTCTTGCCCAGTTAGGAAGGGCTGCGGTTGTCCGGGAAGGAGAAGATAATGGTTTGGCACAGGGTGGCGGCAGTGAGAACAGGACATGAGAAATGGGCGGGCGTAGGATGCTTAGAAGACAGAACCAACAGTATTAGTTGATGGCTTAAATGTGGCGGGGGGGGGGACAAATCAAATGGGATCAAGAATGACTTTTGAGCTTTAGCAACTGGGGGGACAGTGAGACTCTCTTATTCCCTGAACAGCATGTCATGCCTCACTTCTGCAAACAGGTGGTAAAGGCTGGAGAACTGGCAGTCAGAGATGCATCTTCTGCACAGGACTCTTCCTTACAGGGCTAAACCAAAGGACAACAAATATGTCGTATGTACTAAATGTATCATGACACTTGTTGGGCATTTTCCGCTCTCCAGGTCTGAATGGAATTGGTCCCAAAGAATCTCCCTGAAGCTCACCCACCAGTCCCTCTTTCTCAGTCTCATAGGGCTTCCTCTACTTAATGTCTGAACAATGACCTTCCTCAGGGATCAGCCCTGAGCCCCTCTTCCTCTCTGCCTGCACCATCCATCCTTTCCCGACAGGATCTCATTCTGCCCTGCGGTTTTAATGCACCTGTCTGCTGAGCTGTAGATTCCTGTCTTCAGCTCCAGCCTATTCCCAGAGATCTCCACTGGGAACTTGGGTACTCAGCTGCTTGTTTGATGTTGTCACCTGGATGTCTAACATCTCACCCTTATGTTCCAAACAGAGCCCTTGACCCTCTACTTACAACCTTGTCTTCCCAGGCCCACTACGTATCAGTGAAAGGTCACCCATCCACCCAGATGCATCAGCTACAACCCCAGGAGTCATAGTTCCCTCCCACCTTCTGTCCTGCAAATCCTGTTGGTTCTAACTAGAAGTATCCTTCTAGGTCTGTCTATTTCTGTTCATCCCCTCCAGCCAGACACCTCCCTCCCAGGCTTTGTGTTCCAACCACAGTGGCCTCCCTTCTCTTTCCTGAACACCCAGGACCAGCATGTTTGCACTCACCACCCTTCTGCCTGGAACATTCTCTTGGCTCCCCAAAGGGCTGGCTCCTGCTTCACCTTCAGGTCAGCCTAGCCTAGCCTAGCCTAGGCCCCTTCTCAGTTTGATCCAAGTCCCTTTCCCCCCATCCCATGCTGCCTTCGTCAGTGGGAACAAGACCACTTAACAGTTTGCCAACCTTGAAAGAACCTTGTGTAAAGCGCTCCAGTAACTGGCCTCTATTTCCCATTTGTCTGGTTGACATTTTAGTGTCAACTACTTTCAGAATAGCGCTGTGGGCAGCTGTGCAGATAACCCAGCTTTTGATCTGGCTCAGCCTGTCACATAGTACAATAAATGTCATGACAAATGTCATCCAGTCATATTGTATGTCCTTCACCAACCCTAGCACAGAGGGTTTCAGAAAGATTGTTCTACCGATCCATTAACATTCTCTAACTCAATGCCATTTTGATTGTTTGCATAATTCTTGCTTAAAAGTTCTCTGAATTTCATTCTAATAAACAAAAAAATTTCTCAAAAACGTACCCAATTGCTTTAGCAATGTGCCATCTTCATTTCTTCGCTAAGTAACAGTGCTTAGCATTTAGCTTATGCTTCTTTCCAGAACCTCCACCTCCTGCAGCAGTTAAAAGTCTGAAAACCAATATTTTGATGTATTATGAGCAGATGGCTATTAAATTCCTTTTATTAAATTCAATTTTCAGAAAACAAACCCTCTTCAATGTGGAAAAACCACACAAAATTGCACTAAATGACTTTAAATAACTTTATTCCAAAGATTGCTGCATAGCTCACTATGAAGCAGTCAGTCTGGACGTAATTTTCCTTAAGGACACCACTTCAATCCAGCAAGGCCACTTCACAAGCTTTAATCAATGACTTGAGAGGTCCGGGACTTGCAGAAAGCCAGTGGGAAAACTTTTTAGATATCATCAAATCCATCATCCCCCTTTCTCGAATGAGAAAACAAATACAGAGGTGTGTGGGTGCCTCCTTTCTCTGAACAGTTGTGGGCTCTCAGTCAGACACGGTGCACGTTTTATTTGCAAAATTGTATTCTAATCGCATAAACACTGTTCTAAAGACCCACCACTCATTGCAGAGTGCCCTACCTGTAGAGTTAATGGCAGTCTCTCCAGCAGGGTGCATGGGGATATTCAAGATGATCCACTGAGGTGGGAGAAGAAAATATTAGGACTTGTATTTATGGCTATGCTTATTTTTAAAACATAGGATGCGTACACACACACACACACACACACACACACACACACACACACACACAAAGACAGACATTAAGCTTTACTAGTATTTACATATGGTTTGACCCCAAAGGCCACACTCAGTCATGTGTCGCGGACAATCATAAGTCTTTTCTTGGCCTTCAGCATATTATCATGTATTACAGTTTCTCTGCAGCAAGAAATCATCACCAGCATTCATGGGACAGAACTTAGATCCTTAAATGGTAGAATTTTTAAGGTATTTTAAAAGTTGGCTACAGAGGCTTCCAGATTTTTTCCCCTCAGACTCTAGTAATAAGTGGTTTTATTAAAAAACAAAAATAGGTTCATAATCTACATGCTTTTTTTCCTCCACGTATGATTTGGGCATCTTTACATATATAGAGCTCTACCTCATTTTTTCCCCATCTGCCTTATTCATTTAAATATTTGCACAGAATAGTTTACCCCCTTATTACAAGGTTACTTCATTCCTTAAAAAATTTATAGGGTGAATTTTCATAAGTGGAAAAGAAAATTACTACGTAAGCTGATGGCACACAATTACTACAAGAGCTCCTAAATCGAAAAAAGAAACAGAACAAAAGAGACAAAGGAAAGCAAAGGGAACAATGCAAGGGTTGGTTGGGATTGTTGCTGCTATCACGTAGCACATTCACTGATACATTTATTATAAAATCAAAGTGCTACTTCATTAAATGAGTTCTTTTACACGGTCTGAACATCAGTATAATCACAGTTGTAAAAAAAAAAAAAAAGGCTATAACAAGGATGGACTGATTTTCAGATTTCCAAATCAGAGTCAAGTGTATGTTGCCACGGCATTGTCTTTGCATGAAGCCCAGAAGGGGACCGCGTAAGAATGAGCGTTTCTGTAGCCCCTTTATTTCTGCTGACCAACAGTTTGTTCGAAAAGCAGCTGCGGTTGGTTCCCTAAGGTCTGAGACAGTAGAAGAGTCAAAGATGTCATGAAGTCACCTGTACACAGCTCTATGTCTGAAACATCAGCCAATTCTGGAGGAAGCGGAGTCTGGAGCATGTTTGCTTTCAGAGTACTGCGGGAAAGTCTCAGGCTTTGGCATTTGTGTCCCACCCAGTGCAGGTCTCTATGAAGCCAGCCTTGGCAGGAAGCTTTTGGTCTTGTCCTTCTTGCCTCTTTTGTCCAGCTTGCTTTTGGCAATTGTCTGTTGAGACTGAGGCTTCTGCTGTCCAGGAACCCCTCACCCCTGTTGCCAGAGGGTAAGACACCAGCTCTGAGCTCTCCCCTCCTCCCCTGGCCCCCGGCAACTCTGCCCAAAGTAGCAAACTTAACTACGACCTGCACTAAAGAGGCCACTGTGACAATGACCCCCCAGAAGCTGCTCCTAAAAACTTCAGTACTGGGGGGCGCCTGGGTGGCTCAGTGGGTTAGGCCGCTGCCTTCGGCTCAGGTCATGATCTCAGGGTCCTGGGATCGAGTCCCGCATC
>NW_019154090.1:28518677-28686556 GCF_002288905.1 Enhydra lutris kenyoni
GGCTCTCTGCTTGGCAGGGAGCCTGCTTCCCTCCCTCTCTCTGCCTGCCTCTCTGTCTACTTGTGATCTCTCTCTGTCAAATAAATAAATAAAATCTTTAAAAAAAAAAAACAAAAAAACTTCAGTACTGGTCCTCGTAAATGCAATGAAATTCCTCCGGCCCAAGAGAGGACTCCTCCTGAAGCCACAATCTCAAATTAATACAGGCCAATCTGGGGATGAGACTCCTCCATAACACGGATACAGCACGATTTCTTTCCCCACTGGCCACTTTTCGGAATCCGGGTTTGTATCAGTCAATGAAGGAGGCCAGAACAGAACACCCCAGACTGAGTGGCTGAACCACAGAACTGTGTTTCCTCACAGCTCTGGAGCAGGGCTGTGGGCAGTTCTGATCTCTCCATGGGTCTTTCTCTTGGGCTTGCAGATGGCTGCCTTCTTGGGGGGCCCTCACACATCCATTTCCTCTGCTCCCTGCTTTCTCTTCCTCTCCTCATGAGGACATGTTGGATTAACCTTCGTCACCTGTCTCCAAATTCAATTGCATTCTAAGTGCTTGGGGATTAGGACGTCAATCCACGAATTTTTGAAGAGAACCCAATTCAGGTCATGAACAGGGTTGTTTCCATATTTTTTGCTAGACATTTCCTCACCTCACACAGTCCTCGATCCATACCAATCCCATGCCATCCTCAACACTTCCCTTCTCTGAGCACTGCCTGGTCCAATTACGATCATTGCTTCCTTGGACAAGCGTGGTAGTCTCCTTCTAATGGGTTTCATGTGTTTATGATCCTCTCCACCCAACCCGTCCATTCTCCACACCTACACTGTAAACATGTATTTCTGATCTAATCAAACCACTCCTCTCCATACTCTTCCTTGGCTGTTGCTTCGCAGTTAAAATGCAAACTGCTTAACACCCTGAACAAGACCTTGGAGGACCAACACCTTTCTACCAACTTCCTCCCCCAACACCCTGGCCCATTCATTCCTCGTATTCCAGTGACACTGGCTCTTTTCATGCTCTTGCTTTCTGAAGAGTGAAGCGGCTCTCACTGGAGGCCATGGGTTGTTCCCTCTGCCAGGAACACTCTTCCAAATCCTCCTTCACATCTCACATTAAAAAGTCACTATCTCAAAGAAGCCTTCCTTGAACCCCTTTTCCTTGACCTAAATGATAAGGTTGCCATTATCCTGGGTTGCAGAAAATCCTGGGGTTCTCTTTGCAACAGTCATCACACATAGTAATCATCGGTGTGATGACTTAACCTGCATCTCTCCCACTTGGACTGAGAGCTCTGTGAGGGCAGGGGCCTCGTGGGACTTATTCATCCCTGCATCCCAATGCCAAGTGCAATTTCCAGCATAGAGTCCCACTCAATGAATATGTTCTTAATGGGTAAACACCTTGTATCTGGCTGTTCCTTCCATCTGGAGGGACTTTTTCATTCCCATCCAAAGGGCAAATTGAGGCCAGTCAGTTCCTACTTCTGTGCAAGCTGAGACTTAATTTGTAGTGTAAAACTCTCCAGGAGTAGAATTTTTAACCAATCAATCTGGAATTCAATCAATCTGTAATCTACCTAATCAGATCCCCTGGTTCCCCCTAAGGGCCAAGTACCTTGCCTGAAACAATCCTTTCTTTTCTTTTGTTAATAACTTCTTGTCCCACCCTTCTTTCTTATAAAAATCTTCCATTTTGTACAACTCCTCCAGGCTCTTCTCTACTTATTAGCCGGGACGTTCAGGGATTTTTGAGTCGCTTAATAGAGGGGTTGGATCTTAAAGTTCACTGGGTGGAGTTTTGTTTTTTAACAGGTTGAAATAATCAAACTGAAATAGACTGCCGTGTACAACTTGTTCTTTACTAAACATTTATTAAGGACTGCCATTGAGAAATTTTAGACTCGCAAAATTTTACCAAAGAACATTTGAACTTCCTAGCAGCACTGCCGCCTAGCCAAAGACACCAGGAACACACCTCTCCTTGAACAAGTTGGAGGAGGGAGAACATACACCCTGGGGTTTGGAACCATGGGGTGTCTCAGTAAAAGGGTTAGAAAGAAAACACTATTTGAGCTCTGGTTGGTAGATTCGGGGAATGTCTACGAAAGCAGTGTTTAGTCTGGATTGGATGCTTTTGGAAAACAAGGGAAATTCCATGATTGGGTATCTCAATAAATCTTTTTTTTTTTTTTAAGATTTTATTTATCTTTATTTGGCAGAGAGAGCACACACACAAGCAGGGTGAGAAGCAGAGGGAAAGGGAGAAGCAGTCTCCCCACTGAGCAGGGAGCCTGATGTGGGGCTAGATCCCAGGACCGTGGGACCATGACCCGGACCAAAGGCCAGATGCTTAACCGACTGAGCCACCCGGGGAAACCCTCACTTAATCTAACTTCTAAAGAAGGCAAACTATATCAAGGCTAAAACTAATTGCTAAGGAAGTAGCAGTCACTTATTCTAGCCGAGAGAGGGATGTTTGGTATTTTGTGTGATAGCGACGTTTTTGTGTGTGCTTAGACAAAGTTATAAAGTAGCCTTATTCTGTCTCATTTTATCATACTATCAGAGTAACCTTGTTTGAGGTTGAAATTCTGTGATTTGCTAATGCCCAATAGAGAGTAATATGGCCAAGCCAGAGTGTCAGGGCAGCTTCTGAATATCAGAAGTTCTTTTCTTTTTTTCTTTTTCAGTAAAATGATGTTGATGTAAAATACTTTGCAATAGTATGAAAGAAAGTAAAATGATACACAAATTATTAAATATGCAAAATATTTATTAAGAACTTTACATGTAAAAGTTGTTCAGAGAAGATAATTTCCATGAAATAAAAATGGGAATGGATACTGTTTTGACTATATTGGATTTTTTTTAAAAAAAACTGATCAAAGAATTAAATTGGTGGGACATCTGGAGGGCTCAGCCCTAGAGCAGGCAACTCTTGATCTCAGGGGTCTTAGGGATTTTGGAGTCATGAGTTCCAGCCATTGGTTGGGTGTAGAGATTACTTAAAACAAAAACAAACAAACAAACAAAAACAAAACAAAACAAAAACAATGAAAAATTTTAAAAAGGATTAAATTGGCTTAATGGCATTGGCTCTGGAAAAATCCTTTCACAACAGTTCATCATAGTTGATATAATTCTAATTAAAATTATTGGATTCCAGTTTTGGTGGGGTTGTAAATTTGCTAGTGTCTTTGGAGAGCAATTCTGCTATCTCCACGGAAATTTTAAAATTGCATTTGGCTTTTGACTGCAATTTGATTTTTGGAAATTCTACAGAGAAAACTGCACATATACACAGAGGTATATATACAAGGAGGTTAATATTGCATTGTTTGTAGTCACAAAAGATTGGAAAAAAAAATTAGTGCACTCCAGTAGGAGAATAGTTAATTAAGTACATTATGGCACATCCTTTGCTGGGAGAATTAGGTGGCGTCGGAAAGGTCGACGGGTCTTGCAGCGACAGGGACCTGCCCACCCTCGTGCGCTCTCGCGAAATGATGGGAAGCCAACACGGTGTAGTCGTCGGGAGCCCCAGGAAGCAGGTCTCAGGCCCGACGGTCCTAAGGCTCTAGGTAGGGCTTCGGGTGATTCTCATCGCCGTCTAGCTAAGCACACCCCGTGGGGCGGGGCCGGGAGGAGCTGGGCGGGGTGGGAGCGGGAGGCGGACCCCGAGCCACGCGCGACCCAGCCCACCCCCGCGGCCCAAATCACCACGGCAACGGAGGCCACTGATGGCGGAAAACCAGGCCCCATCAACCTCGGAATTCAGAGAGCCCGGCGGGTCTCTCCGACCCCGCGGCGGGGCTGCATGGAGCTTTCCACACCCCTCCGAGTCCCAAAGTGGTTTGGCTGGGTTGAGGAAGAACGCGCGCGTTCGCGCTTCCCGCTCGCTTCCTGGAGCGGGGGAGCGCGCCCTCAGCCCGCCGACCCCACCCCACCCGGCGCTTCACCAGGCCCGCATCACCATGGCAACCGGGTGCGCCCCGCCGGCGTTCCCGAACCAGGGCGCGCGCCCGCCACCCCGCCCCTTCCGACGCGTCTCCCGGGTCCCGCATCACCATAGCAACCCGGGGTCGAGGCCGCGGGCATGGCTTTGAGTCGCGCGGGGGAAGGGATGGAATGGAGAGGAGGTTGGGGGCGGGGGCGGCTGCGGGATTGGAAGGAAGGGCGGAGGGAAGAGTGCAGGGAGTGCACGGCAGTGGACTTGGGTTTTCTCTGGGTGCGAGGTGGTGGGCTGGCGGAAGGGTGCGGGGCCTGCTGCGAGGGGGTCGGGGCCGCAGGCAGGGCTCCCTGGAGGGCCGAGGCGGGCGGTGGCCTGGACTCCGGGTGTGGGCCGGCAGCAGGCGGCAGCAGCGGCTCGCAGTGAGCGGGGGATTGGGCGCGGGCATCCCGGAACTGGGCGCTCAGCTCCGAGAGGCAGAGGGCCTTCCAGGGATTGCGCCCGGGAGCGTACAGGCCTCTGCCCAGTGCCACCCTCGCACCCAGGCTGTAGCAGCTCGCCCTGCGTTTGGTGGTGGAGCTAGTGGCTAAGAGCATGGGCCCTGAGCTCAGCCGGTGGGACACGTTACCCTCCGGAAACCCCTGGATTCACTGGGCAGTGGTGATCATGACAGTATTTATCTTAGGGTTGCTTGAGGTGTTCAACGAGATAATGGGAGTCGTACAGTTTCTGGGCTCAGGTTCCTGCACATGGCAAGTGCTCAATAAATGTTTATTTCTGTTAGCAATGAATGCTTGCTAACTTGAGCAAATGACGTAACCTTTCTGTATGCAGCCTCACTGGGAAGCGGAGATAGTAATAGCACCCATCTAACATAATTGTAAGGATTATAAGAGTTAATATTTTTAAAGCTCCAAGAATGGTGCCAGGCACATAGGAAATGCTGTATAAATGCTCTCCATTATTACCACGATTATATTTGTTATCACTATTATCTTCGGGTTGCCCATGGTGGCCTGGGAGTTGAGGAGGATCTGATTTTGTCCCACTGCATCAAAGACCCTTATCCTCTGGCTACATTACGGATATACTTGCCTGCATTTCTCCTTTTTCCTCTCAAAGTTTTTCAGCCTTTGACATGGTTCGAAGAGGCAATATGGTGTCCTGAAAAGACCGCTGGGTGGTGGATGATTCAGCTGGGTTTCGGTATGCTGCTGGTTCTTTGCGTGACCTTGGGCAGATCATGTACAGTTTCCTCAACTACCCTGAAAGCTCTTTCTGCAAAGCGTGCCTGGTATTATTTATTTATATGTGTTTAGCCTCTCCTGGTAATATATTCAGTAAAAATTAGCTCTTTCTATGTCAGGGAGTCTCTAGAATAGTAAGACAGAAAGTGACAAGTGCCCTGAGGGTTACAGATGAGATGCTGTGTGGATTCTGAGGGGGAGGAAATGTCTCGGTTTGTACTTTGTAATTCTCATAGGTACAAATGCCAAGAAGTTTGGGGGTAAAATGAGGATGGTTCCATCCCTCCCTCCAGCAAAAGATCTGGGAAGAACTCCCCCTCCCCCCACCTGCCCATTTCTCAGATGGCCTGGCAATGCAGCTACGTGGGCTTCTGCCTGCCAGTCTGATGGCACTGCTGCTACACAGTCCTGGATTTGGACCCCCTGCGGACCTCCTCCCCCAGCTGAAGCAGGAGCATCTCCTAATAGTAGTTTTCTTGTTTTGTTTACAGAAACCCTCCTTTAGCTCACCAGAAGGTGGGCTTCTGTTTATCCTCCTTAAGTGATAACCCACTAGGTAAAACAAACCTTGAGAGTTTGCTGGGAGGTTCTCGCAGGGGAGCACAGCTACTCCGATACCCTTGACTGAAGAGCAGTCCTCCTCGATTGGGGAAGGTCAGTCCTCTTCCACTGTGCGGTGGGGGCGCAGCTTCAGAAGGGACGCACATGGAGCAGTGAGAGGAAGGGGACACCCGACTAGCCAGCCAGATCAGCCGAATCAACCCTGGCGATCAATGGGGTGACAGATGTCACAGCCCTCACATCCTAGATAAAATGATAAGCCTTTATGTGAAGGTTATGGGACACGGGGTTTGAAAGTCAGAGGGGATTTGAGCCCCTCCCCCATGTGACCTTAGATAAGTCTCTGAGCCTCAGTTTCCTTATCTTTGGAACAAGGGTCGTAACACCCAAGGCTGTTGTGAGGATTATATGAGATATTTCACTTAAAGGATCCAGCTGGGGCGCCTGGGGGGCTCAGTCACTTAAGCTTCCGACTCTTGGTTTCACCACAGATCATGATTTCAGGGTCTTGAGCTCAAGTGCAGCCCCTCAGGCTCTGAGCTCAGCTCAGAGTCTGCTTGAGATTCTCTCTTTCCCTCTGCCCCTCCCCCTGCTCTCCCTCCTTGCCTCCCTCAAATAAATAAAATCTTAATAATAATAATAATAATAATAACAACAAAAGGGCCCCCCAGTCCCCGATGCAAAATAAGTGCTCAGAAAATGTTAGTGGCTCTTTGATGCTGTCAGCATTGTGATTTCTCTTGTTAGCTGACAAAAGGCAGGGTCGGGGCACCTGGGTGGCTCAGCGGGTTAAAGCCTCTGTCTTCGGCTCAGGTCATGATCCCGGGGTTTGGGGATCAAGCCCCACATCGGGCTCTCCGCTCCGCTGGGAGCCTGCTTCCTCCTCTCTCTCTGCCTGCTTCTCTGCCCACTTGTGATCTCTGTCTGTCAAATAAATAAATAAAATCTTAAAAAAAAAAAAAGGCAGGGTCATCGTTTATAGCCGTTCCCCTCTCTTTATTGCCTAGCACATAGTAGGGGCCCCACAGATGTGTCTAAATGAATGAGTGAATCCACCCAGGAAGCTAGTAACAGTCCATTTCACATCACCTAGACTAACAGCAGCTAGCGTTTATTGAACGCTTGTTCCAGAAACTATTACATCCCATTACCTCGTTTAATACGCAAGTTCAATGACCTTGTCTAGCCTTCTAATTTGACTCCTGAAGCGTTGGTGTCATTGATTCACAGTCCAGAAGCTGGCAGTGACATCTGCTGTAGATTTCTGTATCATTTCCATAATGAGGCAGACAGCAGCGGCATCTTGGTAACAATGTAGCCTCTGCTAATAGAGGATGCTGGCGTCGCTCTGACACAATGTAGCCTCTGCTAATAGAGGATGCTGGCGTCGCTCTGACGTCAGGGACTGTGTTCTCATTTCCCCAAGGATGAGCTGGCTTCCTTGATGCAATTTCTTCATCTGTCAGTGGATCATTTGACATTAAATCCTGAGACAGCAGGGAGCAATGAGAATTTTTCACAGCAGCCCTACCACTTCAAGGGCCTTGGTTATCGGGGCAATAATGTCACAGGGTATCAGGTTTTTCCTTCTACCTCTCTGACCACTTTCGGAGCAGCAGTGGCTCCAAGGGAAGCAGAGACCAGGGAAGGTATTTTTGGTTCTTCTGATCTCCTCACTGTATTTGACTTTTGGGTTAGAGAAGCTTTTAGAAATCGTCTAATACAGGGCTTCTGAAACTGCTCTGTGGAGGTTTTAGGGTTCAAAAGACCACCCCCCACCACCACCAAAGCAGGAATTGCTTTTTGGGGAGAAGTACTATCTGAACAGGCAAAGCTTGGGGCATCCTTCCTCTGGTTAAACTAGCTTTGTGACATCTTTGGATGTTCCTCTTTTGAGAACAAGTTTCTTTTCATTCTTCCATAGAAATGTTGACAGCAAATCAGCACAGTCATCAGACAGAGGCTTTGAGCCAGGAATTTATGCACTGATTTGGTCGTTCAGCACACTCCCGGATACTACTTGGGGGTCGGGGACATGGCACTGGAGAAAGGAAGTTCCTGCCATCAGGTAGCTTATATTTTGGTGGGAGGAGACAGACAATCAAAATAGGCCATGTAGTGCCTGTCGGAAGACGTGACCTGGGAGCAGATGTGAAGGACGTTCAGGTTAATAAATGGTGGCAAAGCAGTCCAGGCAGAGGGAATGACTGTGTGGTTTCTGAGCTGGAGAGGAGGAGTGATGGAACTGGGACAGGGTCTGACTGCCAGGACTCAGGAACCTTGGAAAGCGCTTCAGATTTGCTTCTGAGGGAGATGGAAGGACATCGGGGCAGGGAGAGCAGAGGAGGGACACACCCTCCTGGATGGGGCTGTTCTGGCTACTGGGTGGTGAGCAAGGGAGGCAGCTGGGAGCAGAGGCCCGTTAGGAGGCTCTCCGAAGCATCCAGATTGAGGTGATGATAGCGTTGGCCAGGATGGGAGTCTATAAAAAGGGGAGAGGCACTTGGATCTGGGATGCATTTTGAAGGCAGAGCTTGAAAGTTCTGCCAACGAGTTCCATGTTGGGCACGAGAGAGTGGAGTCCAGCCTAACTCCGGGGCTCAGGCCTGGGCCTCTGGGTGAAAGGTGCCAGCTCATGAGAGTGACAGTGGGGGGAGCAACAAGACATGCGCCCCATTTGGCCAATTTCAGTTGCCTTTCATGATGGACAGGGAATTGCCCGACGATGATGTTGGCAACTCTGAGACTGGAAGAGTGTTTCACCTGAGGTTTTCCCGTAATGGGTATTTGTCCAAGGTCGCACACGCCCGATCTAGAGGCTAGATCAACAGATCCCAGGGCTAAGGCCTCCCTGTGCTGAGTATGGTCCACAGAATTTCATTTCTGCTGGCTCTGCTCTGGGTTCAGGTAGCTGGGACCCGAGAGAGGCACGAGGTGGGCGTGGATGCCCAGGTGGCCCAGTGCTGCGAGAGGGGCCCCTGTCGTGCGGATTGGGAAGAGAGGGCCAGCCTCTTTCCCCCCAGGAGCATGCTGGAGGAGAATGAGACTAAGCAGAGTCCACCGGGAAGAACTTGTTCAGACTGGGTGGGGCACCGAACAGGGACCGCCGACCCAGCTGGGGAATTTACCCAGAGGAGACTCCATGGGACTGGAGCCTTTCTGCTGGCTACCAGGGCCTCTGTGAGTGGCCTGCTTCCCGCTGCCGTGGGTTTGTGGGTTCTAATTACAGATCGTTTGTGGTTTTCATATAATGAAACTTTCATCCTTCCACCCTTGATGAGCTTGAGTACTTCCCCTTGGAGAGGGAGGCGTGGGGCCTGACGATGAGGTCAGCATTCCTTGTCACCACGATTTCGCCAGCATCTCACTGATGTGTGTTCCCTAGACTGAAAATTTTGAAGCAAACTGAAATAAAGATTTGTGTAACATCTTAGAACTTTTTTTTCCCCCACTTTGAAGTATATTATGAACCTTTTCCTGTGCCATTAAATATTCTTTTAGGGGAGCCTGGGTGGCTCGATGGTTAAGCATCTGCCCTTGGCTAGGGTCATGATCTCCAAGTCCTTGGATAGAGCCCCAGGTTGGGCTCCCAGCTCGGCAGGGAGTCTGCTTCTCCCTCTCCCTCTGCCTCTTCCCCTGCCTGTGCTCTGTCGGTCTCTGTCTCTGTATCTCTCTTAAACAAATTAAAAAAGAAATCTTTTAAAAAGAAGATATTCTTTTAAAATGGGATTTTAACCATTGGGATTAATTTAGCTCTGGGAGGGGTGCGGTCTTAAGTTTTAAACGGGGTCTTTTGGGCTTAAACCTACAGGGAGAGGAGATTGTTCTGTAATGCTCATGAAATGCGTAGGGGGCCCCCACACGAGCTGGAGAAGAACCAAGGAGAAGAGAGCGCAGATGTAGCCCAGAAAGGTTATGCCCGCTGGGGAGGCCCCAGGCTGTCAGCTGAGGCCCTGAGGTCTGTGCTCTGGAAACATAACTGTTCCATCCGTTAGGAACCTGTACAAGTAACAGCACTCCACCTCAAGGGCCTTAGGGGGAAAAGTGGGGGTGTTGTTGTTGTTGTTGTTGTGTTGGTGTTGGTGGTGGTGTTACAAGAGATCTGAATTGGATAGCTGCTGGCCTTGCTTCCGTGGCTGAACGTTGCTCTCAGAAACTCAGGCTTCTATATCCTCTCCCTCCTCTCTTCCTTGCCAGGTTGGCTTTTGTTATAGCCACAGATCATCCGCCCCAGCTCCTGGCATTAAATCTTCCTTCAAGGCAGGATCATTGGGAAAGGGGCTGTGCCAGCGGGGTTGGTTTCTTTTTATCAGGAAAGCAAGAGCATTCTCAGATCCCCGTCCAGATCCCCACGCCAGCAGCCTTCCACTGGGCCACACCACATCCTGGAGCTGCCCGTGGCTGAAAGAGTGGCCAAACTGTACGCGTGTGGCTTTGAGACCTTTCTTGTAAAGGCAGACAAGGGAGAGATGGGTCGGGCCGCACTGTCTCATGGAACCGTCCCATGAGCCTTCTCTGTCATCTAAAGGGATTCCAGGAGCCACATTTAAAGCCGGGTGTTAACAAAAGACCCCCATGGAAATCAATGTCCAAGATGTGTTTCATTTAATGCAAGATACCCCTGAATCATTTCAGCAGGTAATTAATACAGAAAATTATTAATGAGATATTTTGGAGGGCTTTTGGTTCATTTGTGTGAGTTGGAAACCTGATGTGTATTTGACACATACCGAGCATCCCATTTTGGACCAACTAGGCGTCAAGGGCTCAGCAGCCTCGTGACTCATGGCTGGCTACCTACCGCAAGACACAGACAGCATCTCTGCCATAACTATTTTGTTCCTACTGGTGTTTTCTGGAATTGTTTTTCTTTTAATTCTCCCAGTGGAATTTGGAAAATGTCTTTTTGTCTCTGCCTGCCAAAGGCAAAGAAGAAAGGGGGATTTGGGTTGGTGTTAGGACTGAAGTAAAACAGGGAAGGTGGTGGAATTCAGACTTTGAGAATCCTCCCTGATGGTATTGTTGATGGACGGGAGGAAGGGAACAACAAGGAGGCTGTTACTGTAGCGGTAAAAAGGAACACTCCTGTCAACATCAAAATACAGCTGGTGAAAGAGGCAGACATTTTGTAGACTGTGAGGAAAACAGAAGTGCCAATAAAAGATATTATAATGTCAGATATAGTCCCTTTGATGGCATATTTTATTCGATTAATTTTTTTAAGTTAAAAAAATTAAGAGAGCACATGTACGCATGTGCACAATCATGTGGGAGGGAGAGACTCTTAGGCAGACTTCGTGCCAGACACAGAGCCAGGACCCTGAGATCATGATCTGAGCCAAAATCAAGAGTCAGACACTTAACCGAATCAGCCACTGAGGCTCCCCTATTACCCCTATTACCTTTTTATACTTATGCGTGTGAATATATACTTACACACATACATGTGTATTTTGAAAAATTGAAATAAAGATTTTTATAACATCTTACAACCTGTTTATTCATTTTAAAAATATATTACAAACATTCTGTGTCACTAAGTATTCTTTCAAAATAGAATTTTAATAATTATAAGTGTGTAGTATTCCATCATTTAGGCATATTATAATTTAATTTAAACAATCTCGTCTTGGACATTTAAGTTGTAGGTAAGGTTTGCCGGCCCAGTGTTCCTATAAATACCTGTCCATAAATCTTAGTGCACATTTCTGATTTTCTGACCAAGGGGTTATGAATATTTTAAGGCGATTCATAAATGTTATCACCCTGAGACTTTGTATTAATTGGGACTACTGACAGAATTGAAGAAGAATGCTCATTTTATGAGGAAGAACTTTCTAACAGTGTTGCCAAAGAAAGCATGGGAGGCAGTGAGTTCTCTGGCCTGAAGATTGTTGAAACATAGGCTAAAGTCATGATCTCAACTTCATCTTCCTACTACTGAACCTCAACTATGACAGCTTCTAAAAGGGAGCAAGTCCCTTTCTCTTGCCCCCTCATTGAGGCAAGATAGCTAGCTTGATGGAGGAAATACTGTAGAAAGAAATGCTATACTGGGGCCAGGGCTGGGGTAAATGACCTTTAAGAGTCCTTCCAACCTGAATGAGCTATGTGCAATGCTTATATTTTTCTGACCAGAGTTGTCCATGTGATGTTTCTGTGCTGATCTGTATGTTGCTCCTCTGTGCCCTCAGGAGGCAGGGATCTGGTGATCTCCTAAAAGGCTTCCCCAAAGTATGAATCTTTCTGAGGTAGGAGAGATTCTCACAGAAGAAGGGAAGTGTATCCTAAAATTGTCATTGTGTTGTTTGGCTCTTAGATATCCTCATCTTCTCTCTAGTAGTTCTGTTAATTGCTGAGGTGGGTGTTGCCTCCAACTGTAACCAGTGGATTTGTCTATTTCTCCTTTCGGATCTCTCAGTTTACGCTTCTTGTGTTTTGATGCCCTGTTGTTTGGTGCATACATATTTAGAATTCTTATGTCTCTGTGGATTGATTCTTTTTTCAGTAGGCAACATGCCTCTTTGTTTCTAGTAATTTTCTTTGCTCTGAAGTCTACTTTATCAGATATGAATATGGCTACTCCTGATTTTTTTTTAATTTTTCATGTTTGCATGGTATTTCTTTTTATAGCCTACCTATGGGTCAAATTACCTGTGTTTTGAATTTGAAGTAAGATTCTTATAAGCAGCATATATTTTGATCATTTTTAAAAATAAGGTAATTATTAATATGTTAGAGCTTAGACTTGCCACTTTATTATTCATTGTCTATTTGTTTCCTCAGGTTCTCATTCCTGTTTCTCCTTTCTTGCCTTCTTATGGATTCCTGAAATTTTTAAGCATTTTATCTTGATTTATTTATGTTTTTGAGTATATCTCTTTGTGTAATTTTCTTAGCGGTTGCTGTCAGTATTACATTATACATATGTGACTATGACTTCGAGTGAAGTGTGGAAACCTTACTTTCATTTGGGACCTTTTGATTTCCCTGCTTTTAAAAATATTTTACATGAGTATCAGATGGTGTTTTATTTGGGTTTCAGTCATCAAATGTGGTTTGTAAAACTCATGAGAAGAGTATTATATGTTCTCATATTTGTGTTTTTTCCATTGTTCCTTCTTCCTTCCTGATGCTCCAGGGTATTTTCTTTTATCATTTCCTTTGTACTTTAAGAACTTCCTTTAGCCAATTTTGAAGGTACATCTGCTTGTGTCAAAGTCTTTTAGCTTTCCTCTGTCTGAGAATGGCTTTATTTCCCCCTTTATTCATGAAGGATAATTTGGAAAGACATAGAATTCACGGTTGACAGCTTTTCTGTTAGCACTTGAAAAATGTGGTACACCTTCTAGCTGGCCTCTGTGGCTTTGTGGGAATCTGTTATTCAAACTGATGTTCTCCCATAGGTTATACATCATTCCTCCCTGGCTGCTTCCAAAATGTTGTATTTGCCTTTAGTTTTTAGAAGTTTAATTACCACGTGTCTTAGTGTGGATTCCTTTAGACTCACTCTTTGTGATTCACTCAGCTTCTTGAGTCTGCAGGTCTGTGTCTATAGAATTTGGAAAGTTTTCAGCCATTATTTTTTTGAAGACTCTTTTAGCCCATCTCCTTCTGGGACTCCAATGATGAATGTTGGGTTTTTGTTTTGTTTTGTTTTGTTTTTGGGTTTTTTGTTTTGTTTTGTTTTGTTGTTGTTGTTGTTGTTATTGTCCTACCAGCCCCTGAGCTCTGTTCATTTTTTTTTTTCCTTCCAGTCTATTTTCTCTCTGTTGATCACACTGGTTAAATTCTACTGGCCTGCCCTCAGGTTCACTGATTCTATTCTTTCATCTCCTCTCCAACATGGAGACCACCCAGTGAGATTTTTATTTCCATTATCACATTTTTCAGTTCTACCATTTACATTGGTTCTTTTTTATAATTTTTGTTTCTTGCCAAGGTTTTCTATCTTTTCAAGTGTTTGAAGAGAATTTGTAATTGCTTGTTGAAGCATTTTTATGACAACTGCTTTAAAATCCTTGTCTGTTAATTCTGACATCTTGGCATTGGTTGATAGATTGTCCTTTCTCATCCAAGTTGTGATTTTCTTGGCCCTCAGTATAAAGAGTAATTTTAAAAAATTTTTGTTTTATTTATTTACTTATTTTTTTTCAGAGAGAGAGAGAGAGCATATGTCAGCATGCATTGGGGGATACAGGGGAGTGCAGGTGGGGACAGAGGGAGAGGGAGAGAGAGGATCTTAAGCAAGCTCCATACCCAGCACAGAGCCTCATGTGGGGCTTCATCTCACAACCCCGAGATCATGACCTGAGCTGATCTCAAGAGTTGAACGGTTAACTGACTAAGCCAAGGTGCCCCAAAGGGTTATTTTTTATTGTTTCCTACATATGTTATTTATCAGGATAGTGGGGGGGGTCCCATTTTTAAATTTTATTTTGGCAGGTATTCACTATGCTTAGGTTCAGCATATAAGTCCTGGCCTACTTTGGTGGGCTGTGGTTTCAATGACAGTTTAATTTTCAGAGCCTTTGCAATGTTATTTGGATCTCTTCAGTTCATCTGGTGCTGCTAGGACTCCCATGGGACCCTGCTGGTGCTCCCTATGGGGGAAGGGGTTTCCCCCAACCGGGGCCATGGGAGTCTCTTAGTTGCAGGAGGGTAGTTTCCAGCCCATGGGGACAAAGAGGTTTCTTTGGCCAGGCACTTGCTGTGGCGAATGCCTCTTATTGATGTCACATGGATCTCTCCATCTCTGGGTGGGTGAATGGAGTTTCAGGCCCATGGGGACAAATAAGCTTCCTGGGCCAGGCTGCTTATGATGTCCAGTCACTCTTGCCACTCCCACCCACCACCCCAATATCTCTTGGTGGAGATGGAAGCCTTGGATGCAATGGAGAAGCAGAACACTTCCTCTGGCTGCACATTTTTTTCCCAACCAATCTCCCATTCTGTCCCACTTGCCAGTACTGCTGGCTCACCTGGTGTGTGTAGGGGCAATCCTTATTAGATCTGGGGAAGAAATGAACCCAAAATGAGTCCAACCTGGGCTGCCTTCTGTTGCCAGGAAAGTTTGAGCCTGGGTCACCTTCCTTTTTGTGGGAGGATGTAAAACAAGAACTCATCAGTGACTTTTGGGAGAGCACCCTGGCCTTCCCCCCCAATTCCCTTCTTCCCTTGCCCCTTGTGCAATAATTGTTTGTTAAGTGACCCTCATGGTTGATTGGGTGTTGTGCCTGGCACTCTACCTGTCTCCAAAGCACTCTGAAATTATACTCTTGTATAATGATTTGGGGAGTCAAGTCCCACTCATCTTTGCAGAACACGTGGCTGATGGTGGTCACGTTCAGTCAACTGCCTCTATTTGATGGCTGGGCAGGTCCACTTAGCAAGTATCAAGAAATCAGGGGGAGGCAGAATTGAAGGCTTGTCCTCATGGTTATATAGGTTCACAAAGGTTCTGGACTGCTCTCTGAGTAAAATTGCCTTCTTCTTTCTAGTGTGAATATTTCATAAGAGTCAGGAGGTCTTATGGAAACAAACAGGGGTATATCACACAACATCTTGACAATCCCCTACCCTCATTTTGCGCCTATTTTTATCTCAAAATGTCTAGTTGTCCATTATCAACACAGAGCTTCCTACCTTTAAAATATTTCCTTGTCAAGATAAGCTTTTAGTTTTGATTCTATTAAAGAAAGAGCCATGTCACTATAGGTATCCTCTGCCCTGTGTGGCCTTCCTTAGGGCTGTGTGAATCACACCTTCCTTCAGTCCCAGCTAGCTGCATCCTGGTCCTGGGGAGCCTTCCTTCACTGCTCTGCCCAGAGTTCTAACTCTGCTCAGAAGTCCTTACTGTACTATCAGACCCATGCAATTATGTTCTGTTTTACTATTCCTCCTGCCAAGGCATTTAACTCTTGCTTAATGTTTTATTTAATATCATTTAGAGTAAAACTAAAATCTTTCTACGCTCTACAAGGGTCCCCACAATCCTGCTACCCTACAATCTCCTCACTCCCACCTCTTCCCTCTGCCTCAGTCACACTGTCCTTTCTGACCCTTGAAATGTCAAGGTTTGAATCCCTAGTGCCTAGAACCATGCCTGGTGCAAGAGACAGTCAATGAATTGCTATTGCATTAATTAATGGGTGGATTTAAATAAAATTTACTATCTTGCCACTGAAAATGTAGTCTGTGTTTATTTGAGAGTGTTAGGGAATATAAAAATGTAGGAAACCCTTACATAATTCCACATTTGAGAGGCAAACCATAATTTACATTCTTTAAAAAATATATTTCTTCCCAATCCTTATACTATTTATGGTATTTTGGTTGGTTTGTCTTCTATGGTTATATTCACAATATATTTTGTGGTAGAACTGATCTTTTTACATATGTTTGCCTTGCTTTTTCTAACTGTTATGTTATATTTACTTATTTTTTACTGCTTCTTATCCCAAAATGGATTTGAGACCCTATGAGATCTATAAATACAGTATTTCCTAGGATTGCCTGCAGCAGGCAATCTGTGCCTGAATCCTACTAAGTGTTTGCAGAGTGAATGAGCATGTCTGGGGCAGCTTGCTTTCCAGTAGAAAGAAGACACGTGATTGTATCTGACTCCAGGAAGCAGCCAGTGCCTCCCAGTTGGTCCATGGCATGGAGCCACTGATGCTGAGTTCTGTCCCTGGCAATTTGTTGTCCCTATCTGTGTTTGCATCTCTTTTCTGGAGGAAAACATGTCAGAAGGCCTGGTCGCAAGGAGTGGCCTCCCTCTGGACCAGATGAGACTCATTCCATCCTGCAGACGTGCATTACCCAAAGTGCTCTTTGCTTGCAAAGAATGCGAAGTCCCAGCCCAGCAACTAAAATGTTTGGGCACCTCCTTCCCTTCCAACCCCTAGAGGCATACACTCCAAACAGGGCCCAAACTGCCACCACCCTCCACCCTACCAAGCCCTAGGATCCTCTGATTGGGAGTTTGCAGAAAGGGTGACATGCTGGGTTTCTCTGAGGACAAGGCTCTAAAATGGGGCCCCCAAGTTACTGGGACAAGTGATTTGACTTGTGTGTGACTCCCTCTGGTCACAGGATCATTACACAAGTTGCTCTCCACACACACATGCACCTACCTGCCCCCAACGTACCCCCACATCAGATCTCAGCTCCAAAGTTACTTCCTCCAGGAAGTCTTCCCTGCACCCTGGGTTCCATCATGTGACTGATGACATGGTCTCATTGCAAAGCTCTGTATCCTTCCTTTCTTGCACTCATCATAGTTAATAGTTACACATTGTTTTTGTAGGTCTTGCCTGCCCCCCCACTAGACCACAATCTCAGTGAGGGTAAAGACCATGTGCTTAGAACATGATGGTGCTCAATAAGTGCTTTTGAATGAATGAATGAATGAATGAACAAACGAATGGGGGACATTTGGGTTGAGGCAGTAAAGAGGACTGCTTACAAAGGTGAGCATTGGAGCCAGGTGTTTGGAGTCAAGCCCAGCTGTGTGGTCTTGGATAGTGCCATGACCTCTCTGTGCCACAATTTCCCAGTCTGTAAAATGGAACTAATAATACCACCTGTCTCGGGTTGCCTGGATGGCTCATTTGGTTAAGCGTGTGCCTTTGGGTCAAGTCATGATCCCAGGGTCCTAAGATCAAGACTTGCATCTGGCTCCTTGCTCAGCAGGGAGCCTGCTTCTCTGTCTCCCACTGCCACTCCCCCTGCTTGTGCTTTGTCTTTTTCTCTCTCTCTGTCAAATAAATTAAATATTAAAAGAAAAATACCACCTGTCTCATGGGGTTGTTGTGAAGCTCAAATGAGGAACTCTGTGTAAGGACTTCTAGCAAAGCCACTCTCCCAGTAAGTCTTCAATCTACATTAGTTGTTACAATGACTACTCTCTTACTCTTTTGGCCAGTAGAAGTAGTGCTATAATGAATATCCTTTTACATATATCTTGATACACTTTTTTACGAGTGTTACAACAGGTGAGATCCCTAGAAGTTGAATTTTTGCATCAGAAGATTAATTACTTTTTTTTAAAGATTTTATTTATTTATTTGACAGATAGAGATCACAAGTATGCAGACAGGCAGGCAGAGACAGAGAGGAGGAAGCAGGCTCCCTGCTGAGCAGAGAGCCCGATGTGGGGCTCGATCCCAGGACCCTGAGATCATGAACTGAGCCGAAGGCAGAGGCCCAACCCACTTAGCCACCCAGGTGCCCCAGAAGATTAATTTCTTTTTATTTTTGTGTGTAGAGTAAGAGAGAGATCTAATTTTGCACTTTTCCAAATGGAGAGTCATGGAAGACCAACGCTCCTGTGAAATTCAGGGTCAGCAGAGATCAAACATTCAGAGAGGAGACCAGAGAGGACCAGAATCTAGTTAACTCAGGTAAAAGATACCTTGATGGACAGTTTTCACTGTTCCCTTTGGGCTCCCTCAACCCTCTGAGGCTCACTGAGTGTTACAGAGATTAGGATTGGGGGAATCTTCTATATCTTCTGTGTTTGAGATTTTATGCCCAGTACTGAGGGAAGTTGAGTCAGTAAGACAACAGCTCCAACCCTGCCCTACCATGACAATTAACCACTCTCTAACTGCCAATCTAGACTCATTGTCTAGATATCTTATGTCTGGGTTTTTGTCATCAGATCAGCTGTGTCTTAGACCTAGGACTTTTCCATATAACACAAGTGCTTTCCCTGAGGTGGAGAAGCTTTCCAGCCCAGCGCCTCCCCAGCAGTGGGCCATGCCATGGCCTCTCACACTAGCCAGTTATCCCAACACCATTTCTTATACAAGGGTCTGTTTCTGGACTCTCTGTCCAGTTCTGTAGCTGTTCCTTCATTCCACTGTCATTGTTATGTTTCTCAAAAAATTCGTAGCCATAGTCTCATCCAAGAAAACCTGAGAGTCAGGTTGTCTAAATTGTGCCCCAACCCCTGCAAAGTATTTGTCTATACACATGTGCACACCCATGTACACATTGTCACACACATGTGCTTTCACCAGGATTATATTTAACCTATGGAAAAACTTAGAGGTGTCTTCCCCTTCTAGAACATGGAATATTGTTCCTTTTATTCAAGTGTTTTATGTTCTTTAGTAACATTTTGTAGTTCCTCTGTATAGGTCTCACACATTTTTTTAATTCCTTTGTTGTTGTTGTCCATAGGGCTTTATTTCTTATATTGTTTCAGTTGGTGCCTCATGGCAAGAGGCGAACCGAGAACTTTTGAGACAGATGGCTAAGCTGATTTTAGTTGCCATGTTATGGGGCACAGCGCTAAATCAGGCACTGTAAACAGCTCCCAGGCAGGGATTAGAATAAGCCAGCAGTCGTTTGCAGGGTGTGGAGTACACAGGCGGGTGATAACGTCTTTACTTGGTTTGGTTGCCATATAGCACTGAATACTCAAGGGTTCACCTTTTACCTCATAAATAGTATTCCTGAGCAATCCAGATTGGCTTACAGAGTCATTTAAAGTAACCAAGGGAAGGTGATATTGAAGATTCTTTCTAGCTGATCAACCCTTACCTGTTTCTAAAGGTTTCATTTTCTTGGAATGTCTCTCTTACCGCACATCTTACCAGGTTTGCCCTGGTCATAAGGTTTGCCTAGGAGTAGTTTTCGGTCTCTAAAATAAAGATAGGATCCTGTACTGCTTCTTTTCCTCCCTCTCTTACTTCCTTCCTCCTTCCTTCCTTCCCTCCTTCTTTACCATTGATATAACCCTTTCCTTGAGATGTAATTGACATACCATACAATTTGCCCAGTTAAAGTGTTCAGTTCAATCAATGGTTTTTTAGTATATTCACAGAGTTGAGTGACCATCACCACAATCAAATTTAGAACATTTCATCACACTAAAAAGGAATCCTGTACCATTTAGCAGTTATTTCCATTTCCCTGTGATCCTCCTCAGCCCCAGGCCACCACTAATCTACTTTGTCTCTATACATTTGCCTATTCTACCCATTTTGTATAAAAGGAATCATACAATATGTGGCCTTTGGTGAGTAACTTCTTTCACTTAGCATGATGCTTTCAAGGTTCATCCATGTCGTAGCATCTATCAGTATTTCATTCCTTTTTATTGCCAAATAATACCCCATTTTGTGGATTTACATTTTTATTGACCCATTCATGAGTTCATGGACATCTGGCTTATTTCTATTTTTTGGCTTATGGATAACACTACTATGAGTGTTCATGTACACTTTTTAAAAAAAAGATTATTTATTTATTTATTTATTTGATGGTGAGTGTCACAGCAAGAGAGGGAACACAAGCAGGGTGAGTGGGAGAGGGAGAAGGAGGCTTCCCACCGAACAGGGAGCCCAATGCAGGGCTGGATCCCAGTACCTGAGATCATGACCTGAGCCGAAGGCAGATGCTTAGCGACTAAGCCACCTAGGCACCCCTATGTACAAGTTTTTATCTGGATATATGTTTTCATTTCTCTTGGGTACATACCTAGGAGTGTAACTGCTGGATCATATATATGGTAACTCTGTATACCCTTTTAAGGAACAGCCAAACTATTTTCCAAAGTCACTGTACCATTTATATTCCCACCAGCATTTAGGAGGGTTCCTTGCCAACACTTGTTATTATCTCTCTTTTTTATTGTAGCCATCCCATAATGGTGAGTGGGAAGCCATATCTCATCATGGTTTTGATTTGCATTTCCCTGACGTCTAAAACCGTACTGCTACCTGAATGTGATATTTAAATGCCATCTTGTCTCTCCTTGGAGCTACCCTTGCTAGATTTGTCATGGGGTCTCATGTTTTTTTTTCCCTGCAGATTTCAGAAACCCACACAACTAGATAATATGCCACATGACCATTTTTATTCTGGCACAAAGTGTGGGACTTGAATAGAACCTCAAGAGGAAAGAAGCTTCTAGAATGCATATGGCTCATGACCAAAAAAGAAAAGTGGTTATGTAGATATCTCTATCAACCATATATCCTTGTTACAGATATTACAACATTCAGAACTAAATCAAGACATGAACTTTTTTCTAGAAGTCCTCATTAATTATTAACTCCTAGTGCCTCATACGAAGAAAAAAAATTTTTTAAAGATTTTATTTATTTTATTTGAGAGAGAGAGAGAGCACAGAGGGAGGGGCAAAGGAAGAGGGAGAGAGAATCTCAAGCAGACTCCACACTGAATGTGGAGCCCGACGTAGGACTTGATCTCACAACCCTGAGATCATGACCTGAGCTGAAACCAAGAGTTGGATGCTCAACTGACCAAGCCACCCAGAAGCCCCTCATATGAAGAAAAATATAATATGTCTTCTCTGATATAAAAATGTTTCCTGTGACCTGGAAAGTTCTCACGTGCTGACTGACTAAGATGGAAGTGTTCTCAGTGGATGGGTAAGGAGTAAGCACCAAAAATGAATTAGGATAAAGATTCCTGAGCCCAGGGGACAGGACCTATAAGACTTGCATGTCTAAAAGAATGACCTACAAGGGGAAAAGAAAAGAAGAAACAAATAAGAGTTGATTAAAGAGAGAAATGGAAGAAGAAGTTAGTACTTTTGTCAGCTTTGGGCCCTCCATAATCCGAGTTGAAGGAGAACCAGAGAATGCATTCACTGGGACAATTCTTTGCTTGCTGGATGACAGGCATAAGGCTAAGAGTCACATGGATTATTACATTTACTCCCCGTAGGCCTCCTTCCCCACATTACAGGTGAGGAAAATGAGGCCAGGAGAGATGGTGTAATCTGTCCAAAGTCCTCATGTGGCATTTGAAATTAAGCCTTTCTGGATCTTAACTACTGAGAGCTCAGAGTGTTTTCGTGAGGTAATGGATGACAGACTATTCAAGTTTGGGTATAAATGGAATTTGGGTGGAACTAGGAAAAAAATAGAGATTTTTTTTTAGTGAACTGCCAAGAAAAAGACCCACACTAGGCAAGGCTAGACTCAGGTACCTATACCAAATAATTAAGACGGAGGATTCTCTTTTAAAAAACCAAAACAAACAAAATAAGTCTTACGAAGACTTGGATGGTCTTTATGATAGTATAGGAGATTCAGCTACCCACTTGCACACCCAGATATGAAAGTGTGTGTGAGCAGCCCTCTCACCTTACCCTCTGTGACCGATCAACTCTCCCATCTGCAGCTGGGAAAAACCGGTGATGTTATGTTTTCCTGGGAGGAGTGAGGAGTATTCCAGAAAGCCTGAAAAGAAAAAAAAGTCTTTCTTGGCCAATGTTAAAGCTCTAAGATGGAAGTCAATCTCTCGGATGATGGTGAATTGACAATGAAGGGCTTTGCTGCACCTCCTGTTTAAATTCTAGCTCATGATACTATCCCGTAAGGTGTGGCAGCAACAAAACCTATGAGTTGTAGTGCAAGAAAGCCATCAACCCTCCCCCCACCCCCCACGCCCATTTCTCAGAGAAGCACAGCTTAGTACTTTGGGACCTTGACAGTTTCTAGACCAGAGCCCGTTTGGAGCACCCATTGCTTGTGCTAAGAGCTCCTCCCTCAGACACGCCTTTATGACTGAGACCCCTGGAGCCAGGGACTGGCTGGGAGAAGGAACCAATTCCTGGACTGAACAGCTTGAGGATAATGAAGATCAAAAGTCCCTGGTGCATCACTCCACTTGTCACATGTTAATTGGGACTGTTCTGGATTCTGGCCAGGGCTGGACGATTTGCCCTGTGCTTCTTTTTACAGGCTTTGTGACCATTAGCCTTTGTTTCTTCTGTTGGGATTTGTCTTGGGAAAATCCCAAAACATTTCAATACGGAACAGTCACCGAGTCAGAGGCGGTCAGAAGGAACAGGCTTTTAGAGATCACGCGGTCATCGCCAAGCATGTTGTTAAACTCCCAGAGACGGGGAGCTGGGTTTAGGCACGCTGCAGAGCTGGTCAGACGTCGTCCCAAGACAGTTGAAGCTGCAGGAGCACACCGTACCTGCATTACACCTTTTTATTCTTTTTTTTTTTTTTTCTGAGAAGCTCTAGGGTTTCTTTGAACATTTATTTAATGTTATAGTTTCATTTGCAACTGTGACAGAGATGGGGGGTTGGCAAGGAAGACAGAGGGGCTGTGAAGATTAAGAGGGTACTTCCTACCCCACCGCCTCTACTGGAGGGAAGGTGTCTCAGGGGTTCCCGTGACCATCCCCAAGTTTGGTAATCTTCCAGAAGGACTCAGATCCCTCAACATATAGTGGTATTTATGGCTAAGATTAATTTATTTTTAAAGATTTTATTCATTTATTTTTCAGAGAGAGAGAGAGAACACAAGCAGGGGGAGCGGCAGGCAGAGAGAGAGGGGGAAGCAGGCTTGCCACTGAGCAGAGAGCCTGACGCAGTGCTCGAACCCAGGACCCCAGGATCATGACCTGAGCTGAAGGCAGACACCTAACCAACTGAGCCACCCAAGCACCCCACATAGCTAAGATTTATTGCAGGGAAAGGATACAAAACAGAATTAAAGAAGGGAAAAGGTACCTGGGGCAAAGTCCAGAGTCCTCTCCCATCAGCCTTACAGAGGACGGGGTTAATCCCTCCAGCAGCCAACTGTGACAACGCTGGCCACTGGGGAAACTGACTGGAGACTTAGTGCCTAAGGTTTGTCCTGGAGGCCAGTCACATAGACCCTTCTGCCCACTCCATGCCAATATTACAGCCTTGTAGAAGGAAGACGGGTGTGGAGCATGTACCATGTTGCTGGCCCAGGGGCTAGGCACAGCAAGCTCCCTTGGTCATCTTGGGGAAGGTCCCTGCCGGCTCTGGGAACTGTCTGCCAGTGAAGTCCCAGACGCTAGCCAAGGGCCAACCTCGCAAAGTGGGGCCTTTCTGAGGACAAGCCATCTTGAACCTGCTGTGTCAACACTTCTCTGCGCAGAAAGGAAATCACGTTTTGTTCTTTATTCTGTGAGAACCACGTGTGGCTCTCAGAACGGCAACCGTTTGTCATCATCCGTGCCAGACTTGCATTTCTAACAGACATCCAGTGTCCTTGGATGTCTCAAACCCGGTGTGTCCCAGACTAAGCTCATCACACCCCACATTCTGTTAGTGAACCGTTCCCCCCCTCCCTCCACCGAAGTTACCCATAACCTCCACCTCTGTTCTACCCTCCACGATGAGGTGCCTCGTGCTCCCGTTCGGACTGCTTACGCATCCCGAAACCTCTCCTCATCCCCCCGCCCCTCCCTTGTCCAGCTTTGGTTGTCTTGCTCTAGGGCAGTCGGGTTTTTTGTTTTTTTTTTTTAACTAGATCTTTCCTTAGAACCTCCCTCTGTCTCTTTTTCCCAGCCACCATCCATAACGTTCTGCTGCCAGAGTTCTCCTCGATTCTTCTTTTTCTTCAAAACCATTTTTTTTCCACTGACAAATGGTCACCATACTGACTCTTTGCAAAAGTAACACAGGCTCCTGGTAAAAATTCAGATAGTACTGAAGGGTATGTGGTTTTCAGACAGCAAGCTCTTTCACTTGGTATCCCCAGTGTCCTTCCTTGGGGGTCGACAGTTTTCACGTACCGTTCCAGAATGTTCTTTGCCCGTACAAGTGTGTGTGTGTGTGTGCATCCTTGAAACACACAGGCTTTGTACACCTCCCGCACGAGTAGGAGTACACAGCACATACAGGTCCGTGCCTTGCTCTTTTTGCTTCATATGTTACCTTAGAAACTTTTCCTTGTGTGCTAATCTTTTGCATTTTTTCAAGATTCCAGAATGTTCTAGTATATGAGTGTCACCAGTGACCTTTGATGGATATTTGTGTTATTTCTAGGCTCTTGCTATTCTAAAGAATTATCCTTGAAGTCACAGATCTTATTTCCTGCCCTTCCCTGGCTCTGGCCTGTCGTGTGACTGTCACTGTTTACAGCTCTATCCCTAGCTGGGAACCGGAGACGTCGACAGATCCGCTGGGGGTCCATGCAGAAAGATGATAATGGAGCTGGTATGTGATTAAAATGTTCTATATTAAGACAACAATTCTATTATGGTGTAAGATGTAGAACCCTCATGAATTTTGCAGACAGTGGTGGAAGACTTTTAAGGAAATTTGTGGAGGCTTCTTCAAGCTACGCTTCCAGACCCCCTAAGGCACATATTCTCCTTTCTTGCTTAAAGGTCATTCGTGGAATGGTTGAGGACCCAAATCTGTTAGGACCCAGCTGGAATTTTCTGGTACAGGTGTGCCTGCTGTCCCTCCCTGGGTAATCTGTGTTTGCACACACAGAACTACTTGCCAGCCCCTATTCCCTTTGTGGGGAAGGTTTCTGGCCTTCTCCATCTGGTGTACTGCTCTTCCCTAGAGAAACAGTACAGCCTAGCACTGAAAAAGCATGCACTGTGGAGCCAGACCCTCTGGCTAGGCCACATTTCTAGCTGTGTGATCTTGGGCAAGTTACTTAACCTCTCTGAGCTATACCGAACTGATCTTTAGAAGGCAAGTAGAAAAAGTACCTGGTAAAATTGTTGTGAGATTTAAGTGCATTCCTGTATGTAAAGTGCTTACTTACAACAGCACTTGGTCCATGGTAAGCACTATGTAAATATGTTGCTATTAATGTTACTATTATTTTTATTATTCAAGGCCCAGTTTCCATGATTCCCCTAGGTTCCTTCTTTGTAGGTGCTTGGACATTACTCGACTTTCTCTTCCCTTTAGGCAATGCTCTCATGGAGAGACACAGGACCCTGCCTTATTTATCTTTACAACCCCTCTCTGACAACACTTTGATAATTTGTTGATGTTGTATAGATAGTCAATGAATGGGAGCATAATTATAATAATAATGGTCCAAATTCTTCTATCTGCTTTCATTTCCTTGTCCTGTCCATTTCTTTATGCAGCAACAGGTGAGTTTTTGTCCTGGGGGGGGGAAGGGGGGAACTTCTGACCTCCTCAGTTGGGTTTTTAAGTGAAAACTTCATCGTAGAAACCGTTTAAATTAAACCCGTGTCTCTCCAACCGTGTTTATGCTCGTAGTTATTCTCCAAAAACAAGTCCCGCTAAGAAATGTTTGAGAAAGTCTAGCTTGCACAAAATTAGCCGGATACAATGACCGTAGTTCTTCTCAGATCTTTTACTAGGCTTAATTAAGGCTTGAGGGAGAGAATGTGGGACAAAATTAGCAAATTTCTTAACTCCTTTTGACCAGAGGACCTTTTTCTTGGAACCTTATCAGCTAGTGGGACTCATTCTGTGGCATGTGCTTGATGAAAAACTGCACTAATTTAACCTCATTCTCTCCGCGCGGACTCGCCCAGGGCTTGGCAGCTGCGATCATGGGGCCGTTTTCCTGCTGTCTGTGGTCCTAGGCCCATAGAGCCTCAGTACCTCCCGCCTAGAACATTTATCAAAGAGTTACTGTGGTAGCTCATTTATCCATTCGGGACAGATTCGCCGAGCTTCTGCTACGTGCACTGACCTTGAAGGAAACAGGACTCTTGCCATCAGGGAACTATCTGGGGGCTCAGCCCAGAAGCCTGGTATGAAGATGGGAGAGAGCGGCGCCCTCTGCTGGCCGCACGGGGAGCCCCGAGGAGGAAACCAGGGTCTCTGGTCCAGAACCTCTCAGGGTGTAAGAGGATGGAGGGGGTGATTGAAGTCTAGGGAGAAGTAATATAAAAAATTCTTTTGGCTTCAAACAGCTAGTTGGAAGCCGCCTGGAAGCAGTATTTTTCCACTGCGTCTCACTGCCTCTGAAGCTCAAGTGTCGGAATTAGGGAAACATACTCACAGACAAGAGCTTCCTGGGAAGAATTTATTTCATGTAATTGCCCAGAGTTTCTTAAACTTGTTCAGGGCCATCAGATTGGATATCTTTCCCACTTCCATTTGCCTGTACATGATCCCAGATCCTATTTATTTGCACGTAGGCATTTGACCCTTAAATAGCACAGGCTTAAACTGCCTGAGGCTGCTCATGGGCGAATTTTTTTTTCCCCAGTGAAACAGTAGAGTAATGAAAATGTATTTTCTCTTCCTTACGGTTTTCTAAATGTTGTATTTTCTCTAGCCTACTTTATGGGAAGATTACAGTATGTAATACATAAACAGCATACAAAATTACAAAATAAGTGCCAATCGACTTTTTATGTTATCCGTAAGGCTTCTGGACAAAGGCAGGCTACTAGAAGTTATGATTTTGAGGAGTCAAAAGTTACATGCAGATTTTTGGCTGCACACGGGCCAGCGCCCCTCACCCCTGCATCATTCGAGGGTCGACTGTGTATTTGCCTTCTTACTGCTTCCAGCTGCAAGCATTGTCAGTGATGCTTGTGGCGGGGCTCACAGAGCAGCCAGAGGGCCCTACCTGTGGTTTGCCACATGACATCTGGCTGTGGGAGGAAAGTGGCCGGGCCAGGGTTAGTGCCTGCAGAATGGGAGTGAGTTTGCGGTACTGTGGTTCCCGACATGCCACGGAAACACTAAGCAGACAGGAATGTAACACGCGCACTGCGCATTAGAATGAATAGGCCACCCACTCTCGCCCAGGGCTCCTCCCCAGCCGCCCAGCCTGCTCAACCAGGGCCCAAGACACGCTCACTGAGGCACCTGGCATTTAGTGCCAAGAATCAACATTAACTCCCCAAGACCTCCCTTCCCTCGACACCTCTTCTCGGCTTTCCAAATGAGGTCTCCTCACACACCAGTAGCCCCATGGGGGTTCTCTCACTCCCCCACCCCTGCCAGCTGCCTTTCTCTGCTGCTCTTCCTACCTCCCTCTGTCCTCGATCCCACCTTACCAAGGACATGTCCCATGCTTTCCCCGTCCTGGAGCATCGGCCTACACCCATCTTGCCCTCTGCCTCCGCTTGATGAAATCTGATGACTTTTCCAAGGCCTCTGAACCTCCCAGATTTGGGTTCAGCTGCTCTCTTCCCATCTAGGAGAAGTTCTGCTCCACTGGCCGAATTAAATGGAATTAATCTCATGCAACCAGAAGTTAAGGGGCAGGCCCTTTGTGGCTGGTATGGACGCTCCATCCTGGGCTCCTTTCAGGAACCAGTTTTTTCTATAGGCCCTTCTCCACCTGCTGTCATGAGAGCGACTATCGTCTGGGCATTTCCCAAGTTCCAATCCAGGCAGGAAGGAAGAAGAGGTAGAATCTCCCCTGGGAGAAATCTGTTTCTACCTCCTTGGCTGGAAAGGAGTCACCTAGCCACCCCCAACTGTAAGGGAGTTGAGGAAGCTTTTTAGCTCTCTAGCTTCCAAGGGCCGGCTAGAAGGAAGTTCGAATGGGCTGTTAAATGATTGAAATGCTTTTAAATATTGCCTCCTCCCTCAAGCCTTTTGTAAGCATCTTAAACTTCCTGTGCTTTTATCTAGCATGTATGAACCTTTTTAGGGCCCTCATATTTTGCTTCCTGTTAAGTACTTGCCTTACCTTTCCTTTTGGATTATAAGCTTCTTAAGGATGACCAACGCACCCTTTACATCCTGGTCTCCCTTGCAGCTGCTTTTGGATGGTTTCTGCCCTTTTCTCATGCATCTTTCTTCCTTCTCCCCCTTTCCTGAAATGCATGTCAGACAGTCCATCAGTGTGTGTTGATTTAAGCTGAATTGAAAGAGGGGGCACCTGGGTGGCTCAGTTGGGTAAGCATCTGACTCTTCATTTGGGCTCAGGTCATGATCTCAGGGTTGTGGACTCGAGCCCCACGCTGGGCTCTGTGCTCAACATGGGAGTCTTCTTGGGATTCTCTCTCCTTCCCCCTCTCTTTCTCCCCCCACGTGCACACACTCATGCTCTCTCTCTCTCTCTCTCTCTCTCTATCAAATAAATAAATAAATGCATAAATACATAAAATCTTTAAAAAAATAAACTGAGTTAAATTAAAAAGGAGAATAGTGGTGTGATTATTGGAAAGGTATTGGACTTGGGTGTTGGATTAAGTGACCTGAATTTGACCCTTGCTTTACTGTGTGGCTTTGTAGGAGTCGCAAGGCCTTCTGCACCTCAGTTTCCTTGTTTAGATGGTCTCCAAGGCTTTTTCCGGTTTTAAGAACTCGAGGACTCAAGGATGGAATTGATGAGCTGCCTGGGCACTGCAGGGAGCCCACGCAGGCCCAGTGAGAGCCAGCGGCACTGGGAGCAGAGAAGCCTAGCACCTGTCACTCATGCACAGTGTGGGCACAGGCCAAGCCCAAGGGGTAGGATAGTGAGGGGACAACATGTAAAAGAGACTTGATTAAGAAGCTGGGACACGAGGTTAGTTAAGAGCAGTCTGGAGAAGCCATGTTTCAGGAAGCTGGAAACTCCAATCCCCAAATTTTGAAGCCCTCTGAGTCTCAAGTCATGAAGGCCTCCTTTAGCTTTCGGAAAAGTAGAGAGTCTCATGGCTGACATCATCTGTCAACTGGAATGGGTCATCCATGTGTCTGTCGACAATTCCTACAGGGGACAGGGAAGCCGGACAGACAGGCTGAAGACCCAGGCTTGCCCTCGTGTTTCTCTGAGCAAGTTAATTGTCCTCTCTGGGCTTTAGGTTCCATCTATAAAAGATAGGCGCTGGCATACATCGCTAATTTTTAGGTCTTTAGGACCAGAACAAAAACAAATTAAAAGCCCAAAGAGGGGGGCGCCTGGGTGGCTCAGTGGGTTAAAGCCTCTGCCTTCAGCTCAGGTCACCATCTCAGGGTCCTGGGATCGAATCCCGCATCGGGCTCTCTGCTCAGCAGGGAGCCTGCTTCCTCCTCTCTCTCTGCCTGCCTCTCTGCCTACTTGTGGTCTTTCTGGGTCAAATAAATAAATAAAATCTTTAAAAAAAAAAAAAAAAAAGGCCCGAAGAGGTTTCTCAAGCAGCAAGCCATCCTCTTGGCAAGAAAGGCTTCGTGATTTGTTGGGGTCCTGTAGCATCTCTGAAAGACTACCGCTGACATGGGGAACATCACCAGACTTGATAACCCTGAAGCTCCCTCCCTGCTCCCTGACCCGGTGCCTTTTTCTGATTACGGTGACAGCTCCGCAAACCCCCCCTCCCTCGACCTCCATTTTCCATCTGTTATAGTTTGACCCCAACTACTGGTATTTTTACAAAGAGATCATTGAGTTAAGAAGGTATCATCATGACGTGAGATTTCAGGCTGACACGTTCCCTCTCTGCTCATGGCTTGTTCCTACCCAGTCCTGGGTCTCTTCATCAAAGTTTTTATTTGCCCTTCCCCACCCTGATCTTCCCTTTGTCATTGCCACAGACACTCACTCATGAGAAGTGGTGATAAATTCCACTGTTCCTGCCCTTGTCTCCTCTGCAGAGTGACTCACGGGGAGACAGGGGAGCCGATGCTGGAAAGGAATCCTGCACCGGGTGAGACTTTTGATTCTAGTCGGTGCCTCATCTCAGAGGTGGAAATTGCTGACTTGAAGGTCTTATTTTTGTGGTATCTTGGGGGAGAAAGACCTTTTGAGGTTGGTTTCACAAGGGACCTGCTAGACCAGTTTTACTAGGGTTCTCCAAGCCAAAATTTGTCATTCTTCTTTGTCCTGTTTCAACTTATTAATAATAACAGTGACAATGGCACAGGTACTCAACTATTATTATTACTATTATTATTTGCAGTGTCTCTGAGGTACCTGGTCTAGAGGCTCCACATGCCTTATCTTTCATCCTCCTAACTTTATTTTATTTTTTTTTAAAGATTTTATTTATTTATTTGACAGAGAGATCACAAGTAGACGGAGAGGCAGGCAGAGAGAGAGAGAGAGAGAGAGAGAGAGAGAGGGAAGCAGGCTCCCCGCCAAGCAGAGAGCCCGACGCAGGACTCGATCCCAGGACCCTGAGATCATGACCTGAGCCGAAGGCAGCGGCCTAACCCACTGAGCCACCCAGGCGCCCCTCATCCTCCTAACTTTAGAAAGTAGCTATTAGTGTCCCACTTTGCAGATGAGTAAATCCCGTGGAAATCAAGACATTTATTCGAAGTTGCCAGGCTAGTAAGAAGCAGAACCTAGTTTCAAGCCCAGATCTATCCATTCCAATACTCACATTCTGTCCACCTCTCCAAAAAGGGATAGCATGCCATTTCTGGGCTATTAAAGCTTTGTGGCAATTTTGGTAATCAAAAGGAAAAAGGGAAACAAGCAGAGAAAAAGCTCATAGTGTTGAAACTCTTACAGAATGTCTCAGAAATCAAGTGAGAACCAACTATAAAGTCAAATCTCACTTCTGGGGAGAAACCAGAGATCAATACAGGGACAAATGTGTGACCTTGAGTAGGTCTTTTAGAACCCTCGGCTCCTCAAGTCCCTATCTATGAATGTGAGAATCAGGCTCCTAGAGGCAAATCATCAGCTTGCTTGGAACATACAGTCCTCTTCTTCAAGATTTTAGAAAATGAATGTAAGGTTGATTGTGCATAATTATTATTAGCTCTAATAATAGTTTAGCTCTCCAAAGCACTTTGCCGTTTATAAAGTTCACTTCCATCCATTAGCTCACATTAGCTCACATAACCTCCCAGACAGCCCTGGGAAGCAGGTGTCGCCATGACTAGCACTTTTAGCTGACAACAGATCAATGACTTCTTGATCAAACACCTTCTTCGTGCCAGGTTATTCTTGGATCTGGGTGGGACACAGAGATGACTAAAATAGGGATGGCATGTGATTTTTATTGCTTTATTTTCATTATCTTCCCGCAATACATTTATCCTGAGATGAGATTATCTCCTCCCGCACTCAAAAAAAAAAAAAAAAAAAAAATGACAAGAGGAGAGAGAAACATTCAGACCATGCCTTTTTAAAGGACTTTAAAGTACTGGAGAAAAGACAAGTGTGCATGGGATACCAACACACACGGCCGATCATGGGAAGTTTTATCAAAGAACCACACACAGAGGGGGCAGTTTTGGTGCGAGGAGCAGGAAGGCTTTCAACACGATGAGTTAAGAACAGTAATAATCCTGGACCTGTCTGTCTCGCAGGTGGTCCAGTAAACTGCACGGGAGCTCTCAGATCTCGTCCATCCTGTAAAGGACCATCCTTTCTGCCCATGCGTCTGGGTAGAGTTGAGGGTGTTAGCCATTCTGTTTCCTGGGGCAATCGGGGTTCAGCCGAGGATTGTCCTCCGAATTCTTCCATGACCCCAGCATTCCCGTTGGGTGTGGTAGCCCCAGCAGCCACCAAATCCATCCCACTGCTTTACTGACCCTTGCCCTCACTTCCTTTCTTTGTCCCTTTCCCCAGCTTCTGGTACTGGGCTCTTTCTCCCCCTCCTATAAACCTCTTTCATCCTTCCTGGGTTTTTTTTTTTTTCCTTTTTTTTAAGATTTTATTTATTTGTTTGTTAGAGAGAGAGTGAGAGCCCAAGCAGGAGGAGAGGCAGGCAGAGGGAGAAAGAGGTTCTCCACCAAGCATGGAACTCAATCCCAGGACTCTGGGATCATGACCTGAGCCGAAAGCAGACACTTAACTGACTGAGCCACCCAGGTGTCACTCCCGTTCTTTTTCCATACTGTGTTGGTGTGTTCGAGGCCAGCGGGGGTTCCACGATTTGTTAGCAGGACTCCTGCACAGCTGTGCTCACACTGTGGGGTGGGGGTGGGGGTGGGGTGGAAGGTTCCGAGATGGGGCAGGTTCAGGAGGAGAGCTGGCAGGGGCTTTCAGGACTGTGATGTGGCTCTCTCCCAGGGGAGTCCCCTGGGATGCGCTTAATTCTGCTCTCCCCCAACATGGGTGAAACGTTGTCCACCAAGGAAGCTGGACTGATCCCGGCGGTGCAAGGCATTTTTGGGGGTCAATCATGTAGGTGCCCTCTGCCTGGCAGGTAGCCAAGTTCTAATCTCCCAGAAGGAAAGACGTTCTGCATACACCATGCTATTGGTACAAACAGCCAGTACAGAGAGCCACTCCTTATTTCTGGAATAGTGAGAACCATCCCCAAATCCGTATCCCCCACATCAGCCAAGGCCCAAACTTCTGAAGCCTTTCTAAAAACGGCGGCCTCGGGCTGGATATGTTCGCTCTGTTCTACACAGAACCCCAACCCCTTGGCCCTCGGCCAAGCATCTTTACAGCACAATTATGATCACCCAGCCGGCAGGGAGAAAGCACCCAGCAGTACTGAGCTCAGTCATGGATTCTGGACTTCAGGGTTCTAGGGCTGGGGGTTCTAGACTTTGCCAGTTAAGATAAAGCTTGGGAATCAGAGGGTCTGTCTTTAAAAACCAGGTGGCTTCCTTCTTATGCTTTAGAGTAAACCTTTTTGGACTGGCCCAAGGTACAGCACAGCTCTGGCCAGTCTGTTGAGGCTTGCCTGAAGGCTTGCCAGGGCCGAAGTGGTGATGGGAGGTGGGCACACAGGAAGTGTGGCCCAGAGGTCACACATCGTCCCCCTGGAACCAAAGAGCCAACAGGTATGGGACTCAGACCAGGTTAACAGGGACCCTGGGGCAGGGGGGCTGGGTGGCCTCCTATCCTGGGAACTCTGGCCACAGGCTCCCGGCCCCATCCCACTAATTCAGTTCATTCCCCAGATTCAGAGGGACTGCCCGAGGCTGTCAGTTAACCAAGGTTGGCTGTCTGTGACTAGAGTTGGAGGGTGGAGGCATCTGGAAGTGTTCAGTGTTCTGCGTGGGGGAGCGGGGCTACCACCCGCTGCCGTCCCCGTCAGGCTGTCAGCTGTGATCAGACACTCAGCAGGCAGTGTGAGTTGAAAGCTTCCCAGCAGTTTGCAGAGGCAGCTCAGGGAGGTTTCCTTCAGGAAGAGGGGGAAGCTTCCAGAGACAGCTCTGAAAACCAGGGCATGACTGTTCCCTGCACCGCTCTGGACGCTGGCGTTTTGGTTTTGTTGTTGTTTTTCTGCTGTTTCAAACTCAGTGTGTCCCATTTAACAATCATAACTTTACATTTTAAAATCATCCCCTACTGGCATCCAAAATCTCTCCTGGAAGGGTTGTATGCAGGAGGGACAAAAGCACTCTCAGAGAAAAATGTTTTCATACACCTGCACCAGAAAGATCATCCTGGTCCAGAACTGGTCGGGATGAAATCCCAGGTTCTAAGTGGGTTTTACATAACCTCTTATCCCTTTTCTCCTATTCTTCGATCCAGAGAGCAGAAAGCAGTATTTAATAAGCAAAATGCCTCACAGGGTGTGAGCTCCAGGAGCCGGGGTGGCAGTGGGACAGTACGTGGTTCCAAGCTGAGCCTGACCAGCCACAGTGGCGAGGAAGGTCCCAGAGGCGGTCCAGGGTCCCAGCTGTCAGAAGAGGGCAAAGGGCTCACAGGGCCCATGACTTGCAGCTTCTGGCAGAAATCTCAAGTTAGAATGCAGCCGGTCTCCATATCAGATTTACAGGTCCTATCAGGAGCTCCATTTCAGATACCCCATCAGAGCCTAAATCCTTTCCTGGGGACATCTGTGTGTGACCCAGACAGCCCAGCCAGATCCATGACATCCTCATAGTTTAGGATCCCCAAGGAGTGCCCTCTACCCACACCAGCCCCAGCGTGGAGGTTCTGCTTTACTTGGGCCTGTGGCAGATTTCAGGTCAGCTCAACGGAGGCTGAAATGGCCCAGAGCAGACAGAATCAGATTTCAGCTCCCAGTCTGGCCCAGGCAATTAGGATCCATGAATTCAGGACTCCCAGCAGGGCTAAGGCATTTCTCTGACAAGCGAAAAAGGCAGGCACAGGAGGGCCAGAGGGTTGGCTTCCCAGCCGGGGTGACATGCAGGGCTTTCTGCCTCATCATCCTAGACTTCAAGTTGACCCACTCAAAAACATGCATGGCTGGCAAGAAAATCCCCAGCCGGTGACTGTCAGAGTTTACAAGATCGGATATAATTCACAGGAGGTCATTAACTACTAAAAACGGCTTTTTAAAACTCCAAAGTGTGTGTTCAGCTCGTGAGTCTCTCTTCATATCTGTTGCTTTCCCCAGAGGCTCCTACAGGCAAAAAAATCATGGTAAATCATCAATATAGAAACTTCTGCTGCTTTAATTATCCAGAGAGTTTAAATTCTAATGTGCTCAAAAAAGCAAGGACTTTTGTTTCACCAAATACTTTTTTTTTTCCAGTTTCCCTGATTGGGATGATCCCTCTAACATTTATGAAATTACAAGCCTATAACCCTTTCCCCCACACATCCAAATGTCAGATCCACAAAATACAAAGCCATTCTAAAACCGCTTGTTTATTTTTCTCATTGCAAATAGTGTGGGCCTGAAGAAAAGGTTGCCTGACCCCAGCTGGTTTAAAGATTGTCTCCTGGGGGCACCTGGGTGGCTCAGTCGGTTAAGCGTCTGCCTTCGGCTCAGGTCATGATCCCAGGGTTCTGGGATCGAGCCCCGCATCGGGTTCCCTGCTCAGTAGGAACCCTGCTGTTCCCTCTCCCACTCCCCCTGCTTATGTTCCTGCTCTTGCTCTGTCTCTCTCTGTCAAATAAATAAATAAAATATTTTCTAAATAAATAAATAAATAAAGTTTTGCTCCTGGGAATTCATTTTTCCCTCCCTCTTGGAGGAAAGAACAATGCAAATTTTGCCCCCCCCCCCCACCCTGCCACCCATGGCCTTCCAGCTTATCTTTTAGAACATCTGGGCCTCTATTCCCCTGCCTGGAGGAGAAAACCCAAAGAGACCATCCAGGCTGGATGCCTCGTTCTAGCCTAAAGCAGCCAGGGGAGCCAGCAACAAGCCAGTTCTGGGAGCTGTCACCTGCATACTCCTTGGTGACTCTTGGGGACAAGCAGTGGCTCAGGCACTGTTGTTCACCAGCTGCATCTCCACAGACACCCGGATCCCAAGTGCTCCTCATCGTCTGCCCTTTTGTTCTTCCTTTCCCCAGGAGGGATTTCAGTCCGGGTCTTTCTAGGGAGGCCCAGAGTCAGGGTCCCCAAGACGCCCCCGCCCTGGTTCCCTGCCTGAGCAGCGGGACTCCTCCCAGGCTGTGGATGGCTGCAGGATGTATGGCTGTCAAAGGACACGGAGCAAAATCCGTGAAGGAAAGAGGGGTGCAGGCTGCAGAGCAAAGAGGACACCACGTGCCAGCCTCTGAGTCTCGCCGGGAAGTTGTGCAGGTCATGCTTAATACCCACAACAAGGAACTATGATAACAGTTCTGAAACGTTTGCTTACCTGCATCCAAGACCCTGCGGTTTTATCGGGAGTCAGAGACACAGGCAATCTCCTCCAGCATGGGCCAAAACTCCAGACGCCCAGAAGGAAAACTTTAACCACATGGTTTATATCGTTTAGCACAATGAGCCCCTCATCATTTAGGGAATGTGGGGAACCCCCCCTCCATGTCTAAGGTCCCAGACATCAATTAGCCAAGGGCCAATTCTGCAAGTAGGTTTTTCTGATGATGGTCTCAGGCCTGCTATGTTCATTCCTTTTTATCTAAAAGGAAAGGAAAGTGAACGGGGAAATTAAGGAGACAAAGGAGAAAAACAATATGACATGAGAAGAGAGAGCCTTCAGCTCAGGTCATGATCCCAGGGTCCTGGAATGGAGCCCCACTTAGAGCTCCCTGCTCAGCAGGGAGCCTGCTTCTCCCTCTCCCTCTGCCCCTGCTTGGGTGCACTCTCTCTCTCTGTCAAATAAATAAATAAAATCTTTTTAAAAATATATCATAGTGATAGAAAGCAGTAAATCACAGAATGTCCTGAACTTGGAGGAGATCCTTCAAGGCCCAGACTCCAGATGCAAAACAGTCCCATTGACCTATTTAGTAAGCCCTGTATTTTAACTTTATAGAGTAGCACAGCTCTTTATTCAAAGGAAACCCGAAAAAGTAGAGGCAGTGTGGGCGGAGCAAGTGTGGGGGTCACCCCCACCCCCCAGCCCCCTCTTACTCCTGCCATTCCACAGAGCACAGGTAGAAACCATTGATTTCTGACCATCTCATTTATTTTCAGATGGCGAGAGCAAGGCTCAGCTGAGCTCTTCCAATCTTAGATACAGAACCCATTTATTTGGAGTCCCAGCTCATTTTGTTACTAATATTATTGTTTGTAGTAAACTCTACTAAGTGCCTCTTGAACCAAATGGATGGAAGCCAACATTTCCTGGTCATGTCTCCAGATTCTCAAGACTCAATTCTCAAGGCAGATAAAAAAATAAATAAATAAACAAATGGCCTGGCTTTCGGGAACTTCTCCCAAGCATGCTGTGATGTATCTCATCATGGACCATCAGCCTGTTCTTCAGGTCCAGGGGAAGCAACCTATTCTCCTTCAAGCCTTAACTTGTCCTTTGCTCTTATGGGAGTTTGCGCTGTTCCCCATTACAGCGTGCTGGGCTGGCCCAGACTGGCTTTGTGCACAGACTTACTCTACTTTGAAGGCAAGGATGGTAGCTCATTCATGTCCTATCCTGTGCAGTGCTCAGCTGAGCCCCTCGGAGGCCCAGTGAATGTTCTCTGGGGCTCACCTAGTCTGCTGTGTTAATTGCACAGAGGAGGTGAGAGTCTTAGCGAGTGCGGAGACATTGCCTTGAGAAACATCTCTTCTACTTCCTCCTTCATTTCACAGACTGGAAACTGCTCCTAAAATTGATGAGGAAAAAAAATGCAGGCTCATTATCTTCTAATTATACATGTTTCTTGTGTTTTTTGTTCCTCCCAATAAGCTTCTTTAATCTCAAGTTATGTCCCCTCACTGTAGCTGGAGATTCCAGGCTTGTTGTAAAATGTATGCTTGACAAATGCAGTTTTTTTGCTTTAGTCTACTTGACATCAAAAATATTTGTGATTTGCTTGAGAGCCCAATTAGCTGTCATGGGATGATAAGACTTGGAAGAGGCATTAGAAGCCACTGAGCCCAATGGCCTGCCTGGATCCTCTCTGTGATGCCTTCGGGTTTAACTATTTTGCCTTTCTGTCCATTCTGGACAGGAAGCTGGCTTGCCTCGGGTTCAGCACATTCCAGAGTTTGATAAACTTCAGCTTTTGGAGAAGTCTTTCTTTTGTTAAGCTGCCAACTATAGTCTTTCATGCCATTGCTCCCTGGGTCTTGGCTTGGACCTCTGGGGTTCCCTGGGGGCATTCCTCACCTCATACATCATCCTTCTTTGAGTTTAGGGTATGCAGCCTTTGACCAGCCAGTTTCATTTTCACACAGAACATTCAGGAATGACCTTGTGCATTTTGTCAGGGTAGATGTAATAGTATTAAGGGACAAATGCAGCGTGACACATGCAGTTCAACCTAATTGTAACCTCCTGTATGCTGTCATGTCTGAAGGAAATCGTCTTCAAGAGAATATCTGAACACTCCGTTTAATACAAAATTCTAGCATGGGGAAGACTACAATGAAGTTTCAAAAGCATGGGGCACCTGACTGGCTCAGTTGGTGGAGCGTGCGACTCCTGACCTTGAGGTCACGAGTTTGAGCCCCACGTTGGGTGTGGAGATTACTTAAGTAAATAAATTAATTTAAAAAAAGAAAGGCCAGTTGGTAAAGAGAAGGGATCAGCTGTAGAAAACAAGCAAATCCTTTCTAGACCATCATTGTGGTGGTGGGCATATCACTGTCCATTTTCAGAGCTCATCAGATTGTACACAGATATGGTGAATTTTATTGCATGGAATTTATAGCTCAATAAATAATACGACTTACTGAGAGAGAGAGGGAGAGAGAGAACTAGAATATCGTCTTCTCTCTCCTGTCAAAAATTGCTTTCTGTTGTCTGAAATGTAGATACGGAACCAAAGCAGGTTCTGACCTGCTTTTTTTTCAATATAAATTTTATTGAGGCTTAACGTTCATCTGGGAAAGTGCATAATCATTAGTGTACAGCTCAGTGAATTTTCACAAAATGAACACATCTGTATAACCATCATCTAGATCAAGAAAAAAATTTGCCAGGGGAAGTGTGTGGGGGGATGGGCAAAATAAGTGAAGGGAAGTGGGAGGTACAGGCTTCCTGTTAGAGAATGATAAGCCATGGGCATGAAAGCCACAGCATATGGAATATAGTCAACGGTACTGGGGCAGCCTTGTGTGGTGACTGGTGGTAGCTTTATTTATGATGAGCATAGTGTAACATACAGACTTGTCCAATCACTATGTGATACACCTGAAACTCATGTAACATTGTGTGTCAACCATATTCAATTAAAAAAAAAAAAAAGGAAAGGAAAAAAATTTTCCAGAATCCCAAAAGCCCTATTTGTATCCCCTTCTAGTCTTGTGATTTCTTTTCTTAATTTAATTTTTCACGATTTTGTTTATTTATTCATTTATTTATTTCAGAGAGAGTGAGAGAGTGAGTGAGTGAGCAAGGGGAGGAGCAGAGGGAGAGGAAGAGAGTATCTCAAGCAGACGCATCACTGAGCGCAGAGCCCAACTCAGGGCTCAGTCCCATGACACAGAGATCACAACCTGTGCTGAAATTGAGTTGGTTGCTTAACCGCTGGAGCCACCCAGGTGCCCCTCTTGTAACTTCTAATACCATAATTTGTTCTGTCCTTCAACTTCACCTAAATGGAATTACGTTGGGTGTCTCTCTTGTGTCTGGAAACTTTCATTCATCATGATGCATGTGAAATTCACCCATGCTTTGTGGATAGTTTGTTATGTAGATTTCTAGTTGTGTAGATAAAGAATAACTTCTTACTCCATTCTGATATTGATGGAAATCTGCGTGGTTTTCAGTCTTTTTTATAAACATTCTAGTATATCTTTTGCTGAACATAGGTATATAATTCTTTTGGCTACACATCCAGGAGTGGAATTGCTAAGTCTTTGGGTATGCCTATGTTCATTTTACTAGATGCTGCCAAACATTATTCCAAAGTCTTTGGTCTGTTTTACACAACCACAAGCAATGTGTGAGAGTTTTAGTAGCCGCACATCCTTGTTAACATCTGCTATGGTCATTTTCATGGTAGCCCTTCTGGATGATGGGAGTGGTATTACACTGTGGTTTTAATTTGCATTTCCTGATGACTAATGAAATAGAGCACCTTGTTAGATGTTACTTGCCATTTGGATATTCTCTTTTATGAAGGGTTTGTTTGTTCAAGTCTTTTTCCCATTTCTCTGTTGGGTTGTCTGCTTTTTTGATCTGCTTTTAAAACAATAATTTTCTGGGGCACCTGGGAGGCTCAGGTGGTTAAGCATCCAACTCTTGATCAGCTCAGGTCATGATCTCAGGGTTATGAGACTAAGCTCAGAGTCAGGCTCCGTGCTAGGGGGATGGAGCCTGCTTAAGATTCTCTCTTTCTTCCTCTCCCTCTGCCCCTCCTTCCCCTCCCCCTGCACTCTCTCTCAAATTAAAAAATATAGTAATTTTCTCCAACATGATAATGTAGTAGCCATTTTTGTAACACATGTTTTTCCAGTTATAAATCCACAGCTTCTTTGTTATTTTTTTAATTTTAATGTTTTTAAGGAGTCTTAGGAGATGGTGCAATGTTAACTCTAGAACGAACCCAAAACCCAATTATAAGTTCTCTTTAGAATACTTTTGTGGAGCAAAGACTGTGCCTCCATCTTTGGGGTGGGTTTCTGTCTCTAAAGAGGACAAGAGGGGGGCAAAGAGAAGCAAGGTACACAGTTGAAATCAATCTTACAAACCAAGAGGACGAACCTGAGGCCCATGGAGATAAGGTGACTGTCTCAGGACACATGGCATAGAGGTCCTTTTACTGAAGTATCTGATGTGGCAGTAGAGACCAGGAACACACTTGACTGGAACCCAGAGATTTTTTTCCAAATCAAGCTAGCCCAGCCAGACTCAATAGAGCCAATGAGAAAGTCTTTGCTTGTGAGAATTCAATTCTTCCTTCAAGGTCTAGCTCAAATGTGAGTTTCTTTTGTGAAAGTTTTCTGATCTTTCCAGCTAGAACCAATCTTTTGGTCCATGAGTTGGGTTATAGTATTTACCCAGTTCTCTCTTGGGCTGTTGGTCTATTCGTCTTGTTTCCTATGCTACGAGGCAGCGTTCTGAGAAGGCTGGCTTGGCTTGTCGCTTTCTGTTGGGGATGGTGGGTTTGCTCAGTCAAAGTCTGAGTGAAATTGCATTGCCTCGAAGGAGAAAGGACTCCAGGGACTGTGTGTTCCATGAACCATTTGGCAAGCGTATTCATATGGAATTGATACACTATCTCTATTTGGGGCTAGTGACTCCTGCACTTTTGAGAGTGGGATCATGGGCCCCAGAGTTGTCATAGACTGAGGAGAAGACCCCAAGAGTGGACTTTCTTTGGCAGGGTACCCAGTGCAAGTCCCTACCATGGCCAGAGCTGGTGGCTCACCCCTCTCCTGCTCCCATGCCAGCTTGTTGGTCTACGGTAGACTCAAGAGCTGCCATAGGTACAGGGCTGTAGAAGCAAGCCTTGGAACTCAGGTTACTCGAGGGCAGGTGAACAAAGCTTAACTGGGAGAGTGAGTACACTGTGGGGAGAGGAGGTCCCGCTCCTGCCTCTTTCCTTCCTTCTTCTTGCCCAAGGGCTCCAGGTCCTTAGTTGGCAACCACAGAAGCATGACAGTAGCTGCAAGGGTGTGTGCAGGTGTCTTTCTTCAGGTTCCCTTGCTGTCTACCCTGCCCTGCCCACTCCCTACCCCCCACCCTCCTGACACTCAGGGTAACCACACAGTGGCACAGGGTGTGGGGGAAACTAGACCTGTCATCACTCAGGCAGGGCTCAGCCTTGAGCAAAAAGGTACTTGGAGTCCCCAGGGCTGCCAAGTGCCAAGATCCAGGAGACGTCCATTGTATGCCCATTAAGGGAGTGGACCTGGCCTCAGAAGGAATGTGTTTGAACTTGAGAGAATAGAATCTTTTCTAACAGCCTGATAAATGGTCCCTGCCATAGCCATGGCAGGGCTGGAGAGGAGCATGGATTCCATCCTTTCCCACTTCTGGTTCCTGGAGGGAGAGAGGATGAGCCAGAAGGTAGAAGAAAAGAGGATTCACAGACTTGTAGAATTTTCTTTTTCTTCTTTCTTTCTTTCTTTCTTTCTTTCCCTCCCTCCTTCTCTTCCTTTCTTTCTTTCTTCCTTCCTTTCTTTCTTTCCCTCTCTTCCTTCCTTCCTTTCTCTTTCTTTCTTTCTTTGCTTCTTTCTTACTGTTTTATTTTGTTTAGCTCATTAGAGCCATAACATCACATTAATGGGAAGAAAACAAAGACCCAGAGAAGCCAAGTAACTGGTTAGAGGCAAAACTTAGACTAGAGCCCAGAACATGAGACATAAAAACTGTAAGGGTTTCAGGGGTGGGGAACACTGATTATTGATCACTGCTCTGTGGTATGGCGATGCTGCATGTCATCAGACACCATGCAGGTTTCATGTCTGTGTTACCTCGTTCACTCTGCGTGACAAGCCTGTTAGATCGATGTCACATCGTTGTACACATCTATTCTCACTTTCAAATATAAGAGCCAAGTAGCCTTCCAGAGTGCCAGACACAGTCCTGGATGCTAGGGATACAATGAAGACTAGGGTCGGCATGGCCCCACCCCTGCGGTGGAGGAGCGTCAGGTAAAGGGGCATAAACGGTTCCTAATCAGACTTGGGAAGTCAGGGAGGGTTTTCTGGAGGTGATGTGATGAGAAGCAGGGAGGTCAGCTAGGGACCACGTTGAGATGCACAGCAGTAAGGACAGTAGCCTGAACTGGCATAGTGTCAGGGGATCAAGAGAAATGGACAAACTAAAGAAACAGATTTAGGGATGGCCAGGACTTGATGCTGGTGGGTGTGTGGGGTGGAGAGTTGGAAGGATCTAGCGTGACTCTCAGGTTTTGTCCCAGGCATCACTGCCAGCGCTGTCTGCCCCGCCGCCCATGTGAGGGAACTGAGGCTCCCAGAAGTAACTTGTCCAAGGTCAGTCAGCTCCTGCATGATAGGGCTGGGCTCGGCCCATCCCTGTTCGAGATCTTCCTGATTCCCTTGACTTCAGAATTTTCCTGTTCATGATCGTCTGGACAACAGCCACAAACAGCTTTGGCCAGAGTGCACAAAAGAGATAGGCTTCTTCAGGGGTTAGTGTAGATTTATTTTGAGCCTTATTAATTCATCTGACAGAAGTGTTAAGAACCTCCCAACCCAGTTCCTTGGTGCAGAGAGCCAGTCACTGTCCCAGAAGGCAGCCTAGGTCATGAAGAATCACGAGCCTGGGTGAGGAGAGGTGGCTCCAGGTCCAGGTCCTCCCACCTCCCATACCTCCTCTGGGTCTCAGCTTCCTGATCTGAGAGTGTGGGGGCTGGACCCATCGATTTCTGGGGTTCTACATGGCTGGGGGGTGGGGAATGTGCATAAGCATGGAGGGTCATAAGGTAGCCGCATTCTGGAGACCACGGAGTCAGACTCTCTACATGATACATTATTCTCCACAGAGGTCCCAGCTGGGACCCAGGCAAGCTGGGTATGCACAGGGGTCCCCCCAGACTCTACAGCGTAGTGCTGCAGAGAAAGACCTCCAAACGCTCTCCAGCCATCCCAGTGGGTATCCGGGGCTTGAGGACTCTGGGCAATCATCAAGCTATGTGTCACCCAGGGGAAGCCAGTGGGAAGAATCGGTGGCCTCCACAGGAGAGGAATCAGAGGAGTCAGGCATTCCTGAGCAGGGAGGGAATTGAGTGCATGGCTGAAAGTTAATCCTGACTCAGGCTCTAAAACGTGTTCCTGGTGCCTCCAAGAAAGGACAGGGAGGGGACGTGAAGCCAGAGTTTGAATCTCTTGCCAGGAGCTCATCTCCCCTTCAGAGCAACTTCCCATCCACCTGCTCCTCAGAGAGTCGGCGGGGGCACTCTTGCTCTTGTCTGGCCCAGAGGCGACTCACCAGGTGACTTAACACCAGTCCCGAGGTGACCTGCCACCAGTCCTGAGGTGACTTGTCACCAGTCCTGTGAAGAAAGAAGACACAAGATACTTTGGGTTGTTTTGAATAAAGTAAGATCACTCCTCATCAAGAGATGGGGGAGACTTTGGAAAGCAGTACCTCATGAGATAAGCCTTAATAACGCCTTACATTTCATCAGGGAGAATCCTCCAGCGGACACCTCTGCCCGCCCACCCTGCGCCCAGCGCCATACTTCCCACAAGATGCAAACAAGAAGGAGGCACACTTTGATCTTTGGCCTCCAAATCAGCGGAGGTGACAGACAAACAAACAGACACGCAATCATGCTGTGGTGTGAGAGTCGCTGGGAGCCCAGAGGAGGGTCATTAATGTTTACAATGAGCAATCAGGAAAACTTCCTGGAGGAGTTGACCCTTGAGTCAAGTTTTGAAGGACGGGTTTGAATTATCTGAGTAGAAAGGGGCACGCGGATGTATAAGAGAGGTAGTGATGCCATTTACAGTGTTTTATCAAATCTAAAGCCCTTATCCATTTATTATTTTTTGGTGTTGATATGACTCTGGTTGGGAAGTTCACAGAGTGATACTTTCTCTTGGGCATTTCTCCTGCCTTGAGGGACGAGGATGGAAGTCTAGCCTCATCACCACGGGAGATGTTTCGGAGGCCTTCCTTTGACAACGTGGAGGTTACTGAAGAAATCTTCTCAGTGGCTGGTTTCTCTGCCCATGATCTCCCTCAGTCTCTCCGGTAACTGGTAAAATGGATCGAATGTTCTCTATTTCATAGAGGAGAAAGCTTAGTAGAGAGGTTGACTGTTCTGTCGACACTCTTGTACTTAATGGCTAAATAAGGACTCTGCATCTTTATATACTTTGTGACTTCAGGTAAAGAATGCATTAATGAATAGTCCTTCTAGAGTAGGGCTTTCTTTTGCCCCATTTCCCTACTACATACAGGCTTCAGGGAGGAACGATTATTATTATTCATGATGATGATTTACCTTACCTACTCCCTGCTTAATCCTAGATGTCTGACTATCACAAGCCAGGAATATTAATGACAAGTAGATTGTTTTAGTTTGGCTATGGATAATTACAACATGTCATCTTAGCAAGCTTCTCCCATGGCCACCTAATGGTAACTCAGACATGAAAGCAGAGCCAATGACATCAAGACTTTAAGCATAATGTCAACTTGACTTTTTAGTTGGGATACCACGCAGTAACCCAGACGTGTGGGTGCTGAACTTTGCTGGCATCCCTCTGCTTTCCTAACAGCGCTGGTAGATTTTAACAGCTACAGTAGCTCCCAGGTATAGGGGTGGGGTATGTGTGTTCAAGATGACATATTCCCAGTGAATCCTAGCAGAATGCGGAGACCCATGAAGGAAGATCCGTGAAGCCTATTTCCTAGTTCAGAACATCATTCTGCCAAGCAGTTTTTGAAAGCTTAGCTTGAGAAGTTTCTTTGCAACTAAAACTGAGGTTTTGTTGTATGAAGAGAAAAACCACAGCTGCAAATTTTAGATGAATGGGAAAACTACCATTAAGTTTGGGAGAGGGGAGAGAGGCATTTTTTTTTTAAAGTTATAATTTACATCCAGTGAATTTGCTCTTTTCTGTAGGCATTTCTCCAAATTTTGACAAATGTACACAGCCATGTAAATGCCACCACAATGCAGGTATAACACGGTCCCAGTACCTTCCAGATGTTCTCCTGTCCCTGGACAGCCAGCCCCTCTGAATACCCTCAAACCTGTGACAACCCCTGATCTGTTTTCTGTCCCTACAGTTGCCTTTTCTGTTATGTCACATAATGGAATCATACAGATGTAGCTTTTGAGAGACTTTTCACTGTACACTTTCTGTACCCCCTAAATTTTGTGCCATCTCTCTATATTATCTATTCAAAAAAATAGATATAATCTTTGTATCTATTAAAAAAGAGTTATACAAAATAGATACTTTCAGTAGTCCAGGGGTTAAAGAGGAAACCCAAAGAAAATTATAAAATCTTTAGATTGGAATAATAATGAAGTTATTAATGAAATAGCAGTAATGAAATGGGTTTTGATACTACCATACATAATGGAAGTAAGCAAAACCTGTGGATGCAATGAGAGAGGTGCTTGGGAAATTCACAATTTTAAGTGCATTTTCTTTTTTTTTTTTAAGATTTTAGTTATTTATATGAGAGAGAGAGAGAGAAGAACAGAAATGGGATGAGGGGCAGAGGGAGAAACAGACTTCCCGCTGAGGAGGGAGCCCCATTTGGGGCTGGATCCCAGGATCCTGGGATCATGACCTAAGCGAAAGGCAGCTGCTTAACCGACTGAGCCACCCAGATGCCCCTCTTAAGTGCATTTACTAGAAAAGAAAGATTTTTTTTTTTTTTTTAAGAACCTGAAATGTTCTGCTTTAAAAGCCAGGAAAAGAATACAAAGTAAACCCAAAGAAACTAGGACATAAATAATCAAGGTAATTATTGAATAATTAATGAATAAAGCCAAAAAAATAAATGGCAAGAATAAAAATACATATGATTTATATAGTTTCTTAATATATATTTTTTTATTTTTTAAGTAGGCTCCATGTCCAGCATGGGGCTTGCGCTCACGACCCTAGCTCGAGAGTCGTTTGCTCTACTGACTGAGCCAGCCTGGCGCCCCCGTGTGATTTACATATTGATGGACAAACCAACTTAGGACAGCGGAATGGACACTGGACCTTTGAATGTCAGTTTCCTCATGTCTCCAATGGAAATATTAATGCTCGCCTCTGCCCAACAGTAGGTAGGACTTCTGCCCATATGATTTGGCCATGACGGAGCTTCCTTTTATATATTAGCATAGAAGTTAATTACAGTGGGGACTATGGTGTGTCATTAGGACAGTTTCTCTTCAAGATATTACACGTGTCATCCCCTTACCTGGATTTCTTTCTTCTCTATGGCTTCTCACATCTTCCCTTCCTCTTGCACAAGACCCCGGAGCCACAGAGCCCTGGGTCGGGCCATCAGAGCTCACACGCTGGATTCTGGAGTACCCTCAGATAAGATCTAGCCCCTGTCTTAGGAGACCAGGGTTTAAAACCACATCTACCACTTTCTAGCCATGTGATTGTGAACGAGCCTCTTAACCTCTTCGAAGTTTGCATCTTTGTCTGTTAAATGGGATCTTAATCATGTCCACATTACGGATCTGTTAGAAGAGTCAAATGGGATGGTAGATGAGAAAGTATTTTACGAATGGCAAAGGGCTGTAGAAACATCAATTATTATTAGGTAATTGTTTTTATCAAAACTGTTCACCAAGAGTTTATTCCAAAAACACGTCCTCTGTCTCCAGGATGACTTTCTGTGCCTTATGGCAGTCGGAATGGGGGTAGCTGCTCTTCTGATTAGCACCTGGCTTCCTGGGCTGGCTGGCCAGCTGCCCAGACAGCTCCAGGCTTCTGTGGCTCTCCCACATTTTCAGGGGTGTGGTTAAGCAGAATGCAGTGGAAACTTTAGGAGTAGGGGAAAAAAAAAAAAGGAGGAATGTTTCCTTTTTGCTGCAAAAAAAAATTTTTTTTTTAATTAACTTCCTCTCTGTTTCCTAAGTTCTTGGCTAGCCTGAAAGAAAATCATTTTATGGTGGGGGGTTCGCCTGAGTGACTCAGTTGGTTAAGCATCTGCCTTTGGCTCAGGTCATGATCCTGGAGTCCTGGGATCGAGACCCATGTCAGGCTCCCTGCTCAGAGGGAAGTCTGTTTCTCCCTTTCCATCTGCCCGTCCCTACTTGTCTTCTCACTCTCTCTCGAATAAATAGGTCTTAAAAAAAAAAAAAAAGAAATCATTTTGACTGAAAGATAAAAAATTCATATATAGTTACTTTTCTAAACTTTTATAGACTGCAGTGTTGTCAATGGAACTATTGTGCAAGCCACAAATGCAAGCCATGAGCAGAATTTAAAAATTTTTAGCAGCCGTCCTAAAAAAAGTAAAAAGAAACAAGTGTGATTTTATTTTTTTAAGTGTAATTGTAATACTTTATTTAACCCAGCATATCCCAACTATTATCGTTTCAACATGTCATCAATATGAAAAATTACTAGTGAGATATTTTACAATGTTTTTTTCCACATGAATCCTTCAGAATTTGAGACTTATTCACAGTCCACGTCTATGTGGACCCACCACATTTCAAGCAGTCAGTAGCCATGCCTGGCCCCTGACTGTGGCATTGGATAGGACAGGACAAGAACTGGAACTTAAGTAGGCTTGAGGAAACTGACTTCATTTCTGAAAAATAGACAATAAGACAGGACTCTAACTAGTTCCTTGTCGAGTATAGTGGAGGGAGAAAAAAGAGTACTCGATTTTGGTTCTTTCAGTCACTCATTCATCAAGTGTTTATTGAGCACCTACTTTGTGCCAAGCGCTGTGGTCTTGGCTCTGCAGCCAACTCACTTGGTGACTTTGGGCAAGTCATTTCTCAGGGCCTGAGACTCCCTGTTCCACCTCTGAGAAAATTAAGATACCTATATAAGAAAGAGCAATATTTATGCCAGCTGGAGGGAATACGCACCTGGAAATCATTAGCTTACTGGTGGAGTTTTGAAAGGCCAGCGGAAGCAATCACTTTCCTTGATGGTGTTGTTGGAGCTCTCCAAATCACTTTATTATTAATGTCAAAACTTGATCAACCCCATAGAATTTTCCTGAAAGAATTAATCACACAAGTCTCATCTATGGAAACAGTTTGGCATACTGACCCCAATTTCTTCATCAGTCTTCTTGACCATCCTTTTAGGGATTTTCTAAGGGAGAACTGATAAAACAAATCAGAAATTTCTCTGTAACACCCAGGGCTTTATAAATGCTAAATAATCATTTCTGTCTATCAGTAGGTTTAACTGTGGGAAGATAGATAGGAGGTGTCACAAGGAGCATGCTGGAATTGACTTGAACACTTGGAAATAAAGTCACCTTCATTAACTCATAGGTGGCCATGACTTTGGAGTGACTGTGACTTAAACAGAAAAAGGAAATGGAGTTCTACTTCCTGGAAACAGGTTGCCAGTAGCCATACAGTTGGACTATCGGGTAAAGTCAGATTTCAACCTCTGTGTCGGGAGTCTGATTCTACACAGATATTTAGAAAGAGAGAACATGACTCTTAGCAAATACAAGTGTTGGAAACTCATTAAATAGATAATGATCATAAAATCAGACACCATCACTTGTGGTTACAGCCCAAGCCGGCATTTTTTTTTTTTTTTGAGATTTTATTTATTTATTGATGCAGAGAGAGACAGTGAGATAGGGAACACAAGCAGGGGGAGTGGGAGAGGGAGAAGCAGGCTTACTGCTGAGCAGGGATCCCTATGAGGGTCTGGATCCCAGGACCCTGCGATCATGACCTGAGCCGAAGGCAGAGGCTTAACGACTGAGCCACCCAGGTGCCCCTCGAGCTCGCGTTGTTAACACATGTTCAGGTGGGAAGCCCCGAATAAATCATCCCTGACGTCGGTATGTGGCCTTTTAAGTTTGCAAAGTCCTTTCACAGCACTGTCCCCTTGGAGAATCACACCAGCTCTGCCTGGTAGGCAGAGCTCTGGTAGGTTGGCTGTGTGTTATAATCCTTGTTTTACAGATAAGGAGACAGGCTTATAGCGAACGGCAAAGATGTCCGTAAGAGTTAGGGGATTATTTGTTTGATTTTTTTTTTCATCAGTACATCTTGCTGCCTTCCTAAGCTTCCCCAGAACTGAAAAGTGGCCCTGAAGCCTTATGCGACTTAGGGCATGTGCAGAACTTTGCAGAAGAGTGCACGTCTAGAGAGGTCATAACAGTTGAGCAGACGCTGAGCTAACTAAAGAGAAGTCTAGCACAGAAGGAGGATGACCTCCATTCTTTCATAAGTGCAGAGACTTTCCACTTTGGACCGGATGGAAAGAAAGGAAAGTAACTGTTCTCATCTGTTATATTCCCAGTGTTATCAACCACAAAAGAAGTAAGATCACTGCTAAGAAACACTTTCTCAGAACTGAACTTAATGGGCTTTATTGGGAAGGGAAAAAATACTCCAGATCTCATCTTATATATAAGACACAACCCCTTCTCTTCTGGGTACACTTTAAAGTTTATGAAACTTTTCCAGACAGATCTCATTAAATTCATGTATGTAGCAATTCCACAAGTAGAGAGTAGTTATTACCTCTTGCATACAGTGCTTTGTTGAGTGAATGAATGGATGAATCTCCATTTTACAGATGAGAAAACTGAGATCCAAAGACGTTGAGTGGTTTGTCCCAGTGAGGGAACCATGACTAAGACCCACATCTTCTGACTTTAAGTCTGATCCTGTTCTTATATGGATTCTCTCTTGAGATCTGGTTTCCAAACATGTATCATGGAGTATCTCTAGGGGAAATAGTCATACTTTTCATGAAGTCAGGATTTGGGAGTATCTCAGGTCTCTCCAATCATTCTTAATCACTTATATTGATATAAATTAAATAACCATTCACTCTCTGCAACCGCAGTAAAAAACCTAATTGACATTCCATCTCCCAAACAGCCCAAGGCAGACTGAAGATGGCAGTGAACTGCAGCCAAATATCTAATCATCTCATCAAGAAACGAAAGCAGAAGGGTTAATTTATGAGCCATTAATCACAAGTGTAAAATAATGCCAGCTTGGCAAAGAAAGTGGAAAAATACACAGACACACACATACACACATGTGGGCAACACAGGGTACTGAAATTCCAGTTTATGGGATCAATGTCTCAACAGAGAAGAGAATGTTTATTTATTCTCCAAGAATTTCAGGATAGAAGAGAGAAATCTTACAAGTTTAGAACTCTGGACATTTATTACCTAGTCTAAAAGGAGGAATGATAGAATTATTGGTGAGAGAAAGGATATGGTTTCCACAAATCCAGAGGTATTTGGAGAAATGTACAAATTGTTTTCTTTCAGGAAGGATTCAGACACTACTGGGCAACCTCTGCCCAGAGGGGCAAATGTCTTCATATCAGGATTTCTCCAGAAGTCACACATCCAAATTGAAAGGGACCTTAAGCTGACCATCTGGTGTAATGACCTTGACCCTGGCTGATCTGCCAGCTGTCTCCAAAACATTTCTGTCACGACCATCAAGCCTCCATTTGTCCTCCAGTGATGGACAAAGCCACCATCCCTCGATGTACTGTTTCTCTTTACCTGAGTTCTGGAAAGTGTTGTCCTTATGTTGAGCTTCAACCTGCCAATCAGGTACTTGTACATTGGAGCCCATTCCAAACAAAACCAATCCCTCTTCAATGTGACAGCCCATCTGCTCTGAAGACCATAATTGTGATGCTTCTGTCTCACACAGCTAAACATCTCCAGTTAGAGGGGAGTCCCTTAAAATATTCCAAGAAGAACTGGGTTCCCAGAACTATTATCATCCTGGCCATCGTTCTGGCCGAATTTCAGCATTGACAGATGGCTACCAGAGATAGCCTGAACTACAGAGGACACTTCCTCTATGGTAGTTACTTGACGCCTACCTCTGACCTCAGAAAAATGCCCTCTAAGCAAGGAGACAATGCAAGATGGAAGGAAGGTCTCTGATCTCCCAGCTGGAAGCTTTAGAGCTAGTGGGGTCTGTGTCTCAGGACTATTCTGGGTTGCTAAGCAACAGGCAACACCCTGTCTATAGCTCAGCACTCTTATCAGGGCTTGCCCTTGGCTGAAGCCTATGGCTGTGGGCCCAGCAGAGGGGCGGGACCACATTCTCCAGAAGATCCCTCAGGGGCAGGTGGACCTTCCCTCCCTGCCGTTCAGGCAGCAGCCTTATCAGGGCACTCTTGCCCCAGCAAGTTACCTGTCATTTATACCCTGCCAGCAGTGCAGCCTGCCTATCTCAGGCCTTGCATCTCTCAAACACAGGTTCTATAACCTCAAGAGACAAAATGTGCCCAGTAAATGTCCAGAGATTAAAAGGGTGAGACCACAGAACAATGACATTGAGAGGCAGTCAGGTGTCAGCCATGCTTTGGCGTTTGACATGAAGCTCCTTCCTATGGAACATTCATAGAACTATAGAGCTGAAAGAAATATCACAAACCCAACTTTGTTCTCCTTGTAGATAAGGAAACAGGTCCAGAGAGGGGAAGTGACAGCCACCCAAGGACACACAGTGATGTAGAGGCAGAGGCTGGACCAAAAACCCACCTCCTGGAACCTGAGCAGCCAATCTTGTTTTTTTCTAGAATTTACCATGAAGGCTCCCTTTGTGGGAAAGCCCTTGAGTGAGTACTTCCCTTCCTTCACCCATTTTGCACAGATGAACGCAGGCTCACAAACACTGTGTTTTGATTTCCCACCTCAAAGAGCTTAAGTATTACATTGCACAGAAACCATGGGCTCACAGAGAGAGTGGGCACACCATGCTGGACCCCAGTGACTGGGAGACCATGGCTTCCAGGCTTCACTTCCTCGGTTTGCAGCATGGCAGGGGTTCATGGACACCAAGATCTCTTCCAGCTCTGATTTTCTGTGGTCAAGCATCCGGGGACTTGTTTAGCTTATGTTGCAGACTTAATAAGGAATCTCTACCTCTACTAATGCTTCTTTTAATGTTCCCAAAGAAGGAAGTGTCTTGAGGATGGGACAGGAGGTAAAGTCCTAAAATGACCCCACTACCTATAATGTGTGTCAGGGGCAGGGGCACAAGCTCCAGGTTCTCATGAGGTGTGCTGGCACCCAGCAGGAGCAGAGCCCTTGGACCCACTCCATCTCCCAGGAAGTCTCCCTGCCCCTCGAGCCTGGTTCAAGGGCAGTGCCATCATCAGCACCATCTCTGCACTGCCGTGGGGCTGTCTCGCCACTGTGTCTTATTTACCCCAGTGCCTGGCACGTAGTGGGTATTTACCGCATTCCTAATGACTGAGGAAATGGTTAGAGCCTCTCTACTGAGAAGGAAAGGCAAGGCAAGAGTGAGGTTGTGGGGTGTTTGGAATTACTCTGCTTCTGCTTGTCATATTACTTGGGCAAGTCTCCTGTCTCCCCTTTTTATGCTTAGAATAAGGGAGTCCAATTTGATGAATACTTTCCAGACTGTTCTGGAAAATTCTGGTTTCTTGGGTATTTGGTAGGAAAATAAACAGTCTCCTCGGGTAATTTGTTGCACACTATAGCTCCCTCCTGGAGATTCATGCACACAGAATACTAAAGACTCTAAAAGTCCTAAAGACATTTATTTAATTTTACTTAAACCAACTTTTTTCAAAATACTCTGGTCTCCTCCTTCTTTCTGAGGAACTGGTGCTATGAAGCAAAGAGCCTGGGAAATCCTGCACTAAATGATTTCCCTGTCCCCTGTGAACTGTATCTCATCTAGAGACAAGGTCGCCTGGTATAGTGAAAAGACTATGGAGGCAGATAGACCTGGGTTCCTATCTTAGCTCTGTCTTTTAATAGCTGCCTGGCCTATCAGTAAGTTACTTAATCTTCCAGACTTGGATTTCCAGATCTGTAAAATGAGCATGATAACCCTATTTGTCAAGCTCATAGGCTGTTAAAACTATCAAATGAGATAACAGATATCAAGTATCTAGTACAGTGTTTGAGACACAATAGACCTCTAAGAAATACCAGTTCCTTTGCTCTGTTGTTGCTGATGCTCTTCTTCTGCCTCTTCCCTCCATGCCCCCCAAACCCAGAGCCAGCCACTGGCAGGGCAGAGAATGTAGCAGAGGGGTATGTTGAGTACAGGTCTTCCTCACAAGACCCTGACCATGTTCTCTCAGTGTCACAGAAGAACTATGCTCCAAAAGGACCGGGGTGAAGGGGCCAAGGGGGAGGTGGCAGAGAACCTTGCCCTTCTTTGCCAAATGAGGTGTCTGTACTAGGAAATAGATGCTGTTAGTAAAAAGAGAAGATGAAAGAATGCTTTCAGACTGTTCCAGAATGAAAACCCACTGTCATAGATGTGCTACCTAAAATAGCAAACTTTTCCCAAGACCCAACTTGAGGGCAGAGCCTTGGCTTGTTTGCCTGGGCAAGAAACTGAACTAAAAGTCATGATCTGAGTGATGGCAAGCACAAAGGGTAGGGTTTGGGGTGGCTTCTAGGAGCCTTGGCACCAGGACAGCCACTGTGGGATCTGCCCTTGGAACAAAGCCACCACTTGATAGACACAAGTCAAGTACCAGGTTTGTGCCAGACATGGGGCTTGATTATGGAGGAGGAAACCAGGAGTCTGCCAGGGAGGCAAGAATGGGCGATGTCACTTGGCTCTATGGAGACTGAACAAGCTGGTTGTATCAAAGGCATTGGAATCTCTTTGGACTGATCTTGTTTTTGGACAGCTCTTTTCTTCCTCCCTGCCCACTATTGGGCAGTGTTTGGAGAAGGACCATGGACCTTGGAGACATAAGTAGTTTCTAGCCTTACTTTGTCTTTGCTAGCTTAATGAGATTGGGTGTGTGACTGACCCTTCTGGATATGAGTTTCCTCAAGTGTAGGGTAAGCAATCATCTCTACTTCCTCGGGCAGTTGGGAAGGCCAAATGAGCTAATCTATATGTATCTTGAAGTGTGGCACCTGTAACTCTGACATGGGGACAAACATCTTTAAATTCTAATAGTTACATGTTGATTTAAATGTACATTAGAAAAGTACTAATATACCAAACCCTTTTAGAGACGTTATTGATAGGTACAAGGCTAAAGTAGGTATATAAGGCAAAGAGAAAAGAAAAGAGAGTTAATTTAAAGGAAAATATTAAGTAAATAATGGTATAGCTAGTGTGCAGAGATAGCAAACCCATGATCACGCTGTGTGAATGGCTGAAGTGTGAGAAACTTGGAGTTGATACAGGACCAAATATGGTGTCTGGCACATGGCAAGCACTGAGGATCATTTCCTCCTTTCTTTTTTGGGAATGGAAGGGAAAGAGACTAGGAAAGGAAGGGAGGAATGAGGGGAGAAGGAAATCTACTGACTTACCTGCCTACTTGACTTGTAAGTCTACTTCGGTCCCACTCTTCTTGTTCCAAGTTTCCCTTTATGTACCAGTTGCTTCCCTTACCTATGTTCCTCCCAGACCCAGCTCTCAGCTCTCCCATCAGGACATTCTTTTTGCTTTAAGCCTTCATATATCAGAAGCTCTAACCACGTATACTCAACCCTCATCTCTAACACACTCCAAAACATCCCCCAGAGCTTTTGAGGAAATAAATATTGTAATAGACACAAGAGAAACAGAGATAGAGAGACAGAGGGATAGAGACAGAGAGATAGAGATAGACAAACAGAGAGAGAGGACATGAGAGTTACTTATGGAGGAGAGAAGAACAACTTAGGAGGGGAAGGTTGTGGGGAGAGTAGAGTCTGATCATGACTTTTGAGTCTTTGGGACAGTGCTGAGTTGTCTTCCTAAATGGGCATTCTCTCTCTCTTTCTCCCAGGAGTGGAAGCCCAGAAGGGGAAGTGACTTGCCCAAGAAAACAGTAAGTACCCAACACCAAATGTCTTGATTCTTAGTCCTGTTTCCTTGCTTTCTGCCATACTGGGGAATCTAGGCTTTACAGTCCCGGGAGAACCAAAGTTTGCCTTTAAAAATAGGCTCTGCTATTAAAGACAAAACAAAACCAAAAGCTGTGGGACTAAAAGCCTCTAAAATCCAGACTCTCCAAGGTCAAGGGCCCAGTTGTTCCATGACACAGATGAACAGGCACTGGAGAAAGACTCCCCTGCCTGGAGTAGAGCTCTCCTCACTCGGAGCTGGAGGGGAGAGAGTTGTGACTCGGAACATCACAGACTCTGCTCTTCCTACTGAGATTTAGTAGAATATCCCTGCATCTTTAAGAGCTGGACTTATTTGGACTTTCCAGATCTTTACATTCCAGTGAGGTGAACAGAGCCATTCTCAGAACTCACCTCCCACCCTTCTGGTTATCCCAATCTCATCCGGGAGAGAGCAAAGGACACAACCTCCTTGTGTTGAAGAAAGTTCATACCATGCCAGGAACAAGCTTTAGAGTTTTGGGGTTTTTTTGTTTTGTTTTTTTGTTTTGTTTTTATAGGTGCATGAAACCAAGATCTAAATCTGCTGCTTGGGATATTCCTGCTTGTCCTTGACAATGCAAGAAGTTCCAATGCTGGATAAACTTGATGAAGACCACAGCTGCCAATCAAATCTAGCCAAGAGCCAGTACTCAAGCTGTGAAATAATTCATTAGTACGTTGTCTAGTGCTGAATCCATTTTTACTTAGCTGTTTGATAGGTAACAAGATCAAATCAGAGTGGACTCTTGGCACTCATTCCTAGCTGCCTCATTGGAAAAGACACAAGCTAGCTTGATAATGATGAAGCATGATGCTCAGGGGAATGAGGGGGTAAGGGGGTGGGGTTTGGCAGTGGAATCCTAAGGAAGTGTTGATTCAGTGGGCCTTTTCTCAGCTGAGAATGTCTTTCTTCCAATTTTTGTTTGTTCATGTCCACCTTTGAAGCCAGGGCCCACATACTCTCTCTTCCATAAATCTTTCCCTGTGTCCTTACCCCATTTTGGTTATTCACCTCCTGCAGAAGGTGAACCTATGGATCCCTGGGGCCTACTTCAGTCAGGTGTATTCTGCTCTCAGCTCCTCTGTTAAATGATCAGCTCTTAATGACAGGGACTCTATTTTATTAAGACTTTCTTCAAAAAATAAAAACTTCTCTTTCTTTCTTGTTACCTAGTTTATACACATTCATTATAGACACCGGACAATACAGCAAAGAAAAATCAAGGATACAAGCCATATGCCTTTTGTTGAATGACATCCTAGGCTTTTAAAATTCCTACATTCATTACAAAGATCCATCACAAGATGGATCATCTTATAACACAGTTTTTGAATCTACTTTGTATTTCTGTAAATCATTAACATCTGTGGTTATCTGGTCATTTTTTCCTTAAGATTTTGTTTATTTATTTGATGGAGAGAGAAAGAGAGAGAGCACAGGCAGGGAGAATGGGGAGAGGGAAAAGCAGACTCCTGGCTGAGCAGGAAGCCCGATGCGGAGCTCGATCCCAGGACCCTAAGATCATGACCTGAGCCGAAGGCAGACACTTAACCGCCTGAGCCACCCAGGCATCCCCTAGTCATTTTTTTAAAGATTTTTATTTATTTATTTGACAGAGAGATCACAAGCAGGCAGAGAGGCAGGCAGAGAGAGAGGAGGAAGTAGGCTCCCCTAGAGAGCAGAGAGCACGATGCGGGGCTCGATCCCAGGACTCTGAGATCATGACCTGAGCCGAAGGCAGCGGCCCAACCCATTGAGCCACCCAGGCGCCCCCCCTAGTCATTTTTTTAAAATGGAAATTTGTTTCTCTGATTCTAAAGATGGGTGATAGGATTTATAATATGATTTATAAAAACTGAGAAAATATAGAGAATTTTATAAAGTATCAAGATCATTTAATAACACCACAGAGATGACTGTTTACTTTGTAGCAGGAAATCTTCTGTGTACTAGGCATACTAGATTTTTTTCTGTGACAGCCAGTATGTATGTGTGTATCAGATTCATACACAATTGTTTAAATATGTTCATTCAGGCACATAATTTTGGTTTTTACTGAACATATCACGGACATCCGTCAACGTCAAATACATAAATATCTACGTCATCCTTTCTAAGATCTGCATGTGTGGCTCTGACACGATTTAATAAGCTTCCCGTTATCAAACACATTTTTTTCTAAAACATTCCCCTTTATTAACAAATGTTATAAACTGTTCTTTTGTATGTATTAGAATATGTACCCTTTGCCAGGTTTCAGTAGGCATTGCCCTCCCTAAAACGTGTTTATTTTTTTGTCTCCCAAAATGTCAAAAGACAGCCCCACGCAATGGACATAATAAATGTGGGGGGGGTGTGAATGAATAGAATCCAGAAGCAATGGTTTGCCCCTCAGATCTTTTTTTCCTTTTCTTTAGGACCTCAGAGGATGATCTACTGATTCTTCAGTCTTCCCCCACCTACCCCCACCCCCCCACCCCCCCCACCCCAGCCCTGGGAAGGACCCAGATTAGCGGCTTAGCGGCGGGGCATAAACGAGCCACCTAATTCTCTTATCTCGTTGGTAGCTGCAGAGGTGGGCCCTGAGAGGGAGTGCCTGGTTCCCAGTCTGCCCGTAGGGTAACCTCAGGGCTGGGACCAGAGCATGCTCCCTGCACCACTAGACTCCCAGCCCGTCCACCTACCACACTCCCCTGGACTGCCCTATACCCCCTCCCAGGCCTTTAGGCTTCTTCCTAAATTACCTTTATGCTCAAGCAGCTTGTGCTCTGTCCTATGGCAAGCCAGCACAGGTGTGATCCAAACACACGCTTTTCCTGAAACCCACTTACTATTAGCCCTAACACGAAGTGGGGAGGAAGTACGACTCAAAGTCTCCCACTTGAGTCTGGCTTCTCTTAAGATGCTGTGGTCCCTCCGGGCATTCACTTGCTCCCCTGTAACAACGACGGCTTCCTAGGGGCTGGCTAAGGATCGGGGGAGAGGGTGATTGTAAGAGCAAATTCTGTGGCCATAGTATGAGTGTTCAGCAATTAAATAATGTTTGCCGCTACTGATAACACAGGCAATTACTTCCCTACTCTTGCAGGCCACCCCATAGGCCTTTCTGCCACGGGTTTCTCGGCTGAAAGGAAGGGATGGACCGAGCCAGTGCGGAGGAAAGCAGGTGCAGGTCCAGAAAGGCCATTCTCTAGTCCTAGGTGATTCGGATATGGGCGTCCTCATCATTAAAAGGAGAAGGTAGATGACTTGACCTCTAAACACTCTTCTGGCTTTGTGACACAGGTCAGTCGATTACTTGGTAACCTCAGGCAAGTCTTTCCTCCGAAGGCCTGTTTCCTCATCTCTAAAATGACCAGGTCAGGCTGGATGACTTCTCAGATCATTTCCTTTCTGGGACTTAACACAGCCCCGATGACCTGCTTTCTGACCTCCCTGTCCTCAAGTGCACTCTGCTTGCCTCTGTTCTGATGCAAACCACCAGGTGGCTTTCCCAGTCATGGCCTGGGAGCCCACACAGGATGGGCTGCAGCTTCTCCTCTCCCCGCAGTCTGGCTTTTCTGCAACTGGGCTCACAGGGACAGCCGGGCAGAGGAAACCACGTGTCCATCAGGAGGCCTCCGACCCATGGCAAGCTGGGGCTGCCCACTGCTCTACCTTCCCCCCACCTCTGGATGAAAGTGCCTTCCTTCTTTTCCCACTGGAACAGGGCCTCTCTGTCCCCTTCCCACTGTCCTTGGGCACCCAGCACTCCTGATAAACTCATTTGCAGACTTCCTGGGCAGAACCATGTACAGTCTTCCACTCACTTTCCTCCTGCCAGGAATGCCTCCCTGTGATCTCAACCTTCAGGGTATGCCCGAAAGGCATCCTTCTCAATAAATAACTCTTATCTCCACAATGGTATAAATCATTCCTTCTGGACTCTCTCCATGAGCGGTAAGCACACCCTTTAGTTCTTATCAGTTTCTGTCTTTTAAAAAAAATTTCCATTGCTCCCCATCTGTCTTCTCGGGGGCTGGGTGTCCCTCGGCACTGACATCACGCGAGCAGGCATGTGATGAGATGAGTACAACAGGAGTTATAAGGACTTCTACATGTCTACTCTTCCCTCAAAGTTTTGTTGATTTGGGCAGGAGTGGAACATTTGGGCATGAACTTATTAAAATGGAGGCTTTGCTCTTAGTCCTAGAAATGGGCTTGCCTTCCTATTCAGCCCTGGGTTATTAACACCATCATTGCCAGGATCCAGGATAGCAAGACCCTGGTTTCACTGAACCAGAGAATGTGTCGGAGACAGAGTGGTGGAGACGGGGCCTCTGCCATCAGGCAGACCTGGATTCAGACCTTGGGATTCTAGTCCCTGGTGCTGCGACTGGTCAGCGGCGGAAGCTGTGGCCGAAGCTTGACAAGTTCCATAGCTTCTCCCAGCCTCTGGTTTCTGATCTGTGCCACGGGATAGGAGTAGCTCCTTCCTGGGGTTGTCAGGAGGCTTAAAAGTTAACTGCTACGAAACTCTTTGCACAGAGCCTGGCATCAGGAAATGGCAGCCAGCCATGTGGGCTGGCACACTCCCCACCCAAGGAGGCATCCCTGACACGTCTAGGTAGTGTGTTATTAGTGCCTGGTGAATGGCACAGGGCATGTCCGAGAGGTGCTGAGGTGGGGGTGTCCACGTGTCTTGTCATGTACAAAGGGCTTTCCGTAGGTCATCTCACGACTCCTCAGACTGCTCTAAAGCGTGAGGGGTATGGGGATCCCCCCATTCTTCAAAGGAGAAGCCTTAGGTTCAGAGAATTTAAGTGATTTGCTCAGGGTCAGTGTGATTATAAAAATACACACTTGTGACCAGTGAAAATGTGTCTCTGAGACTGACACCTAGATTTGCCGGTTTCATTGCAAACCCTCTTTCTGCAATACACTGGCAGGATCAGAAGGGAGGGAGGGACTTGCTTGGGGCTTTGGTAGGGATGAGACCTAGAGCCGGAAGGAATGGGGAAGGTGTTACCTGCAACGGCATTGTAGTGTAGAGGCAGGGACAAGGAGGTCAGGTTCTAGGAAAAAAGATTCAACGTGTTTTGTTGAGGAGGAAACAATGGAATTAAGTTTGAAAATACACTGGAGGGCCCTAATGCCAGACTAGGAAATTTGGGCTACAGGAGTCCACGGAGAGCCACTGAAGTTTTCAGAGGAAGGAATAACATGATCTCACCAAGATAGGGAGCGGTCTCTAAATCAGGACTCATCAGGAATGGTTGAAGAAATGGACACTGAACCTGGAGAAGAGAAAATGTATTGTGGGGCATGGGGGAAGTGTTTGCCAGATTTGCCCCCATGCTGGGGGAGAACATGGTCATGGTTGGGTGGAGGAAAAACAGACTTATTTCATGTGGGCTCAATGAGGGGTTTCAGGGGAAGCAATGAGGATCACCAGGTAGATGCTCTAGGGGGACAAATTCTCAGTTCAAATGAGGAAGAACTTTCTGGTCATTTCAATGCACTTGAACCCCAGTTTACTGACAGCTCCTGGCCTGCCCCCGGCACGGGGATGCACTGATGGATGCCAGGCATGGATGTAGACAGTTCCTGCCCTCATGGAGCTCCCATGAAATGGGGGAAGAGACTCCTTGAACAGAAGGACCCCAGAGAGGACTGTTACAGCCGGAGCCGGTTAGTGAGGGTGTGGGCTGCTTGGAGAGGGGCAAGTTCTCCACCACTGGAGTTTTCAAGAGAAATTTGTCAGAAAAGGGGATCCTTGGGCTTGAAGAAAGCCTGGGTTGATGCCGTTGCATAAGATTCTGTGTCTCTCCACAGGTTGCAAAACTCCAGCAGCTCTAAATCCCTTAATTGGAGGGAGGAAAAAGGCAAATGATTAATTAACATTGCCTTTTAAATATTTTTTTTAATTTTTTAATTTAAATTCAATTAGCCAAGGTATAGTACATCATTAGTTTTTTATATAATGTTTAATGATTCATTACTTGAAGATAACATCCAGTGCTCATAATATCATGTGCTCTCTCTAATTCCCGTCACCCAACGTTGTCTTTTTTTAAAAAGCCCGTATTTGGAGGTGTCTGGGTGGCACAATCAGTTGAGTATCTGATTCTTGTTTTGGCTCAGGTCATGATCTCAGGGTCGTGAGATCGAGCCCCATGTTCAGCTCCGTGCTTAGCGCAGAGTCTGCTTGAGATTCTCACCCTCGCCCTCCTCCCCTCTCCCGACTCAAATAAATAAATAAATCTTAAAAAAAAAAAAAAAAGCCCATATGTGCGTGTTCCATCTTAACTGGAATTCAAGGGCAGACTGTGGCCAAGCAGGAATTTCATCCTGCATGTAGCTGGGTGACTCCACCTATGAATTGAAAGTCATTTAGCTAAAATTGTGACGTAAGCATGCAAATTATTGGGGCTGTGGCTATAGCCATGGTGCAATCCTCCAGCAGCTAACATCAGGCCAACTCAGGGAAGATTCTGGGGTGGCACAGGCAGGGCCCTGCTGTGTACCGGTCAGCAGGTTGTAGGGCAGCAGGGAGAGGAGGAAGAAGCCCAGCCCTGATGTCTGTGCAACACCACCTTATCTACAGAGGAGTGTCATACTCAGGATTTCATGGTGTTGAGCCTTGCTACAACCCTGGGAGGGAACTGAGGCTCAGAGAAGTAAAAGATTTCCATCTAGGTCCCACGGTGGGCATGCCACAGAGCTCAGCTTTTCATTGGGTCTTCTGAATCCAACCTGGGACTCTTTCTACCACACTGGGGTTAAGACTGATCAGCCACAGACCTTTCTAAGGGAAGACCAAGTGGGCAGGCACCACTGTCCATGCTTGTGGGTCCTGGGGCAAAATCTGCACCACTCAGGACTGGAGGGTTCTATAAGGGTTATAAGAAGACTAATGATGCCCACACTAACGGATTGCACTGGGCTATGCCAGGCAGACAGTGTGCTAAGCACTTTCTATTCATTGTCTGTTTTGGTTCTTGCTGCACCTCAAACTCAACTTTACAGATGAGGAAACAGAGGCTCTGAGAAGTGAGATGACTTGGCAGAACCAGAATTTGGACCCACATCTGTGTGACCTCCACACCACCACCTCCCCATCACCTCTGCAAGAGACCTCGCCAGGTCACTGAAACTGTTGGGGAAGAAAAAGTTCCTCTGGCCCTCGAGGTTCTTCTAGCTGCTCTATGAATTAAACTGGGATGAGACCGATTAAGAGAAAATCAAATTTGATTACATCCATGCAGAGAGCCCACATAAATGTGAGCGATTCCAAAGACAGTCAGGCAAAATGAGGCATCTATGTCATTCTGGACTAAGGACTAAGGGGTCTGGGGCTTCAGAGGGAAGGAAGGCCAGGCATGGGAAGAATGGGAAGGGTAAAGGTTTGGTGAGCAGATCTTTGCTGGGCCATCCAGGAAGAACGGGACAAAAGAAGAACTTGGATCAGACCAACTTGCTGGGCTCCTCCCTGTCCACCAAACCTAGTTTATGTCACACTGCCATCATCTATGGTGATAGCTCTTTTCCTGGAGCAGGCCCTCTCTAAAAAAAGAAACATTTTGGGCAGTTGGGGAAGAGGAGAGGTCAATGTGTCTTCCTGAGTATATGGGCCTTGACTGTTTTCAGTTTGAAACGATCCACATGCCAAAGTAGCACATCTTAGGGCAACGTGTTCTGAATCTCCAGGGTTCCCTCCTCTGAAGCTTCCTGGAAATTTCACATCTTAAAAGCTGAGCCTGCGACTATGGAGAGAGAAACAACTTAGTCGCCAAGTGGCGACGGAGCCGTCGTCATGGGAGGGAAGGCACAGATTATAATGAGGACAAACAGGGAAGAACAAGTGGAAACACATGTCCCCACGGCTCCCAGTCCCAGGAGCGGGGCCATCCAGTAATGGGGCTGGGTGCGGCCACCTGGTGCAGGGGATACGCACTATGCATGCGACCTATTGAAAAGGAGTGCTAATAAAGGCAAGACACAGATTGAAAAGGCACCCAGAGTGGAAACTTAGGAAGTGGAATAGATCAAGACCCGTGGTCTCCAGCCAACTTTGTGATTCATTAATATGGAAAAGTCTTAATAAGAAAAGGAGTGTTTGATTTTGTCGTTGTTGCTGGGTTGTAGCGTGAAGATAGGGTGTTTCTGTTTGTTCACTTGCTCATTTGTTTTAAGGAGAGACAGGTGAAAGGAAAGTTGCCTACTTCATGATCTTGGGAAAAGCTGTCTACTTCGTGATGCTGACCACTTCTAGGGCCTGGGAATTGGCCCCGGAAATCCTCATTTTAAGGTTACCTGTAAGGCTTGTCTCCAATGGTCTTGAGACCAGTGATCTGGGTCTGCTTTGGTGTGGATTGCATGAACCCAGGAGGATTTTCCTTTTATTCTGATAACAGTGTGAGTGATTAGCAGTAACTCCTAAGTTCTGTCCCAGAGAGGAAATAGCACGTTTGCTTCCAAAGACTTTGATGCATGCCCAGTCTCCCGGTTGGAAAGGGGGGCAAAGTTCGCCCGTCAGTGGGGGCCATGTCTCTTTTACCTGTTGGTGATATGCTTCAAGTATACTAGTTATGCTCACAGATAGCTAGTCATGGCATTAACTTGTTCACTTCAGTCCCTGTAATGTTCACTTAACCCACAGGAGTTTGAGAGATGCCCATAGGCATTGGGTACTCACATGCTACTTCCATGTCCCCTATTTGGAATATTCTGGATCTTTATAAGAGCCAAGGACAATGCTTCTGGACATTTAAGTCCGATTGCTTGACAGATGTTTCCTAAAGTCCTTTTTCTGTCCAGATTGTTATGTTCCACTTGCCCTGATGATCAAGGATGATACAGGGTATGAAATCTTAATGAGTACCCCAGAGTTTTTGCAAGGAAGTGGTTTAGCTCTGCTGTAAAATGAGTTCCTTGATCTGATTCAGTCCCTAAACAGATGCCAAAATGAGAAACAATCTCAGTTATTAACTTCTTTACCACTCTTGCGGCATGAGCTGGTCTGGTCGGATGGCATCGGTCCACCGCTAAATACAGAGACAATAACCAAACAGTGAGAACAGCCCAAAGCTGAGGGCAAATGTACAAAGTCCATCAGAAGTACAGCAAAGGGTAGCACAGGCCTAGGAGGACTTCCTGGGGCATATCGATTTCTTCCAGAAATTTGGTGAGATTCACAACTAGTTACACAGGAAAATAATTTGGTCAGGAATTTTGTGGATGCCAAGGCAAAACCAACTGACTTTTTGTTCTTTAACTATTCCCTGTCTGCCCATATGTCCCATTTGGTGGAAGAAAAGCAAAGCCAAAGGGTTAAAAAAAAAAAAAAAGAGGAGAGGAATATATAATCCATTTGATAATTGTTTGGCATCCTTTTGTATGTTACTGTCTTTTTCAGATTGTGGGGTATGTGCCTGCGAGTTGGTAATATTTGTCAAGGACAAACGCAGGTTTGCAAATTGGGTGGAGAGCAGATAAAGGGGTCCGTTTAGGGCTGCATAGTTAGCAGCTCTGTTAGTCCTATCATTTCCTAAAGTTATAGCATCGGTTTCCTTAATTTGGGAACAATGAACAAATGAACCATGGTGACTTTAGAAGGGAGGTGAATAGCTTGTAATAGGCCAGCAATTATATGCCCATTAGCAACTGGAGTACCAGCAGAGGTGAAGAATCCAGAGAATTTCCAAATTGTGCCAACAGCATGACAGCCTCCAAAAGCGTATTTGTAGCTTGCCTCAATAGTGGCAGTTTTCCCTGCTGCTAACATGCAAGCTCTAGTAAGAGCCAGGAGTTCAGCAGTATGCGCTGATTTTAACGAACAAAGAAGACATCTCCACTGTTCATGGCAGGGGAAACTATGGCATAGCCATAGTTATTGTGTCTGCCCAGAAAGATCATTTCTAGGAGCCATCACAAAATAGAAGTCCGTCTGGGTGTTTTTTTTTTTTTTAAAGATTTTATTTATTTATTTGACAGAGAGATCACAAGCAGGCAGAGAGGCAGGCAGAGAGAGAGGAGGAAGCAGGCTCCCCTAGAGAGCAGAGAGCCCGATGCGGGGCTCGATCCCAGGACTCCGAGATCATGACCTGAGCCGAAGGCAGCGGCTTAACCCACTGAGCCACCCAGGCGCCCCCCCCTTTTTTTTTTAAGATTTTATTTATTTGACAGACAGAGATCACAAGTAGGCAGAGAGGCAGGCAGAGAGAGAGAGGAGGAAGCAAGCTCGCTACTGAGCAGAGAGCCTGATATGGGGCTCGATCCCAGGACCCTGGGATCATGACCTGAGCCAAAGGCGGAGGCTTTAACCCACTGAGCCACCCAGGTGCCCCACGGCTTTTCCTTCTCACAACAAATGACACGAGAGACACAGATGGAGAAAGGCAATGACTCTCTCTGAGGGGAAATGGATCCATAAAACCCATATTTACCAGAGTCACTAAACCCAAGGTACTACTTCCACAAACATTTTCCCTGCTAATCTCAATTCAGAGAGAAACAAAGGACTCTCCCCACTTGGGCTCCACCAGACCCGGCAGACAGAGTGTCCGGGCTGCTGTCAGGGTAAGAATTCTTCCCTCTGCTGGCGGTTCGTCCTAGGATCTGTCCTCTGCAGCTTCTCTGGCCAGGGAAGTCTATTCTGCCAGCTAGGCCAACTATCAGGGAAGAAAAAATCTTCCTCTGCCCCTCAAGGTTCTTCTGGCTGCTCTATGAATTAAATTGATATGAGACAGATTAACAGAAGAATGTCAATTTAATTACATCCAGGCAGAGAACCCACATGAACTTGAGAGGTTCCAGAGGCAAAATGAGGTAACTGTGTCATTCTGGACTAAGGACTAAAGGGTCTGGGGCTTCAGAGGGAAGGAAGGCCAGGCACGGGAAGAATGGGAAGGGTAAATGTTTGGTGAGCAGATCTTTGCTGGGCCTTCCAGGAAGAACGGGACAAAAGAAGAACTTGGATCAGACCAAATTGCTGGGATCCTCCCTGTCCACCAAACTTAGTTCATGTCATACTGCCATCGTCTATGGTGATAACTCCCTTCCTAGAGCAGATCCTCTCTAAAAAAACAAAAAACAAACAAACAAACAAGAAAAAACATTTTAGGCAGTTGGAGAAGGGGGGAAGTCAACGTTTCATCCTGAGTCTTGTATGCCTTGATCATTTTCAGTTTGAAACCAACCACAGGACAAAGCAGCACATCTTAGGACAATGCATTCTGAAAGGAGTACCCAGGATCCAATTCTCAGCTCCCAGCCAACGACAAAGGGAGTCATAATAAACAAACCCCTCTGATGCCACACTCAAGAGTGTGTAATGGACTTTCAGACCCTCAGCTAAAACAATGCACACAGTTCTCAGGGTTTCCACAGGACTGACTCAGCATAAGGAGGGCTTTGCTCAGGGTCACGGCCAGTGCCACAGCAGGGGCCAAGACGCAAACCTCCTAACTGGAGTCCAGCACTCCATGCCATACATCCCTCTGCCCTCCGCTCTCTTCTCGGTCATCTGCCGGAGCCAAGAGGGGCCCGTGTTCTGCCTGATGTGGGCACAATGTCACCCTACTTGGACCCACCAGAGAACTCAGTCTTTCCCACCTCACTTGGCCAGCTGATTTCAAATAGGCTCTGGAGTCGCTCACATATGGGTGTGAATCTCCACCTTGCAAACACTCAAGTTCACCCATTTCTCCCGGCTGCAAAACAGCAATAATAGTACTAGTGTCATGGGATTGCTCTAAAGATGAGAAAATGTAATAGATGTGAAGTGTTTGACCTGCCCACAGTGAGCACCAAATTAATGGTAGTTCATATTTCCATGTATATGGTGACGGATTGATTCACTTACTCAAAAAATACGTGTACTCCTGCTGTGCGCCAAGCCCTCCACTCAGCTCAGAAAAGATGCAAATAGTACACAAACTATATTTTCAAGAGCTCAGTCCCGGGATGGGGGCAGACCTAAGCATAGGAACCAGTACAGTGAGGAGCATATGGTCATCAGGGTCCCAAAGTATGCCAGGTATGAGATGCTGCAGGAGCCAAGAGGACAGACGGAGGATGTTGATTCCTCTTTTCCATCCCGCTGGTCTGTCCAGTCTCACCTTCCTGGAGGCTCAGTCTTCCCACCTTCTCCCTAGAGACCTGATCTTGTCATTGTGGTGCTCGGTCTTCCTTCCCACTCCATCCCTGGGGGAGACCTTGAGCAATATCTGCTTTGTCCTGACTCCTTTGAAGCATTAGGATGTTTTTTTAAACTCCTTTGTCCATCACAGGAAACCCCGGTACTTGTAAATATCCACACTAAGATTTCCTGAAAAATGTGTAAATGACAAACCAGTGAATGCAAAATGCAGATGGCGAGGGTCATCCCCCTACCCTGATCCTTTTCAAACCATTGTAGAATCTGGACCGAGAGAGAGACAGTGACCTACGCCCACCCCCCTGCAGAGACCGTGAGGCTGAACCGGGATGAAACCGTGTCACCATAACTGTGGCTGTCCCCGCTGCCTCTTTAGAAAGAACAGTCTCCCCTGGGTCTGGATTTACTCCATTGCAGTCCACATCCATGCACTTCACACGGGTACCACCTCATTTGATTGTTCTCAGCACTTAGGGAGCGGAGAAGGGTGGACACAATGCCCTGGTCTCAGACGGGGCTTCCAAGGCTTTGAGGTTCAGTGATGGCCCTTAGTACCCACTGCTTCAAGCTCCAACCAACTGCAACCTCAACAAGCCAGCCATGATGTCTCCTACCTCTTGTGCAAGCAGAAAACACCAACACTGTGCACATGGAGAAACGACCACGCCGTTTTCTGCTCCTGGGTTCTGTAGACACACCCTTTTGACCTCCCAGAGGACTCCTTAGCATCAGCTCTGGACAAGGTACTTTGAGAAAAAAGCATGACATCATTTCCTAAACTCTACAATCCAGGAATTTCATTTAAAAAAAAATCACAAAAGCAAACTGCTGGCATTTCTTAACTCCCTTCTTCTGCCCAGGCTGGTCTTGCACAAGCAGGATGACCTTCCATTGGGTGACAAGTATGTCGTAAGGGAAACGTTTACAGGCACTACAGGCCTGACCTGGTGCCTCGCCCACCTCATTAGCATTCTAATTAGATGTGTAGGAGAGGCTGCTATAAATGGGAAGGGCATCCCCAGCCGTCTCCCCACACCTTCCATCCGTCTGTCCGTGCCATTTCCACAGAAGAGGCAGAGGAAGGCGAACATGACGGGTGAGTGCCTGGCATCTTCCCTCCAGGTCCTTGCTGGAAGCCCGAGCTTCCCCCGGGGCCAGCCTGGGAGGCCACATGTCCGGCTCAGGACACCTGGTCCGTGGGCTCTGAAGGCGAAATCTTAGTACTGAAGGATGGTATTCACGGGCGCCTCTTTCTCAGGGACTGCCTCGTCCCTCCAGGTGATCGCAGGGGTGGAACGTGTTTGGAATGTAGTCCTGAGTGATGGGCAGAGATTCCACCCAGCTGGATGTCACGTCCCTTAGACAGGTGGATACATCTGGCCTTTTCAAGCCGGCTGAGCCCTGCTTCCCCTATTTCTCAGTGCAATTGTTCCAGCTGTCAGTAATGTAGGCAAAGAAAAGCACATCTCAGCGCTACAGGGAGAACGGGAGTGACGGCGTGTAAGTTGATTTAAAAAAAATCATTAGCACAGCTGGAATGCTCCTAGGTAAACCACACATCCGGAAGTACCGCAGGCTCTTTGAAAGTGACTCCATGAGCTGAAACACGCCGTGTGGCGTGGTGGAAGGAGCCGATGTGCCTTGAGGCTGTCCCTTTGAGCCTCACTGGGGAAGGGGGCCAGAAGGAGCTCCGGGGGAGTGCAGGTTCTTTGGCCCTGTGGTCACTGCTAGGGATCCGGGCTCTCCTTAGTCGGTGCCCCTACTGGGCACCATGTAATTATTGCCTGTCGGGGGTGCTCAGCCTCGTGGGTTGACAGCGACGCCAAACCCAAACAGGGCATGAGTCAAACCTGTAAAATATCGTGAATGGTAGTTTGGACCTCGGGAGGGTTTGCCAAAGAAACCCTTCAGCACGATGCAAACAGGCGAATGCTGGTAATCCCAAAGCCCAGGGCAGGGCGGATGCAAACACGAGCCCCTCCCCCATTCCCTGTTTCCTCCTATGAACATGCATTCGCTCCAGGTTGTTCGCAAGAGCTCCAGACCCTACAGACTTTAGCATGAGGGGATGTCAGCATCACCCAGGCCATCTCCCTCCCTCCAGGTGGACAGGCTTGCCGGGGTCACACAGGAAGTTGGGAGCAGAGCCCAGACGAGGTCCCAGCAGTGCCCTTTCCGCTCTGTCCTGTTACCAGAACTCAGAGATGAGCATGTGTGGCATCTGGGATGCCGGAAAACAGTACTGACCGTGGTTTCTCAGTTGAGCTCTCTGCCCACCTGCCTTTGTGTTCCTTGACATCACCATGCCCCAGGTTCCTGTTTGTAAGATGCAAGGCCTGGAGTAGACAGACTCCGTCCGGGCTCCTTCTAGTACTGACCACTCTCACCATGGGAGGAAACCAGGGCCAAGGAGCCTGGGCCCTGGCATGTGCTCAGCCCAAGGGCGAGAGCACGACCATCATTCCGCATCCCCTGTGGGGACCCCCTGAATAGCCTGGATGCAGTGAGACCACACCACAGCCACAGGGGAAGTCAGTGAGTCAGTGTCCGTGACTTGCGGAGTCGCTGAACTCTAAGAGCTCAACATCTAAATCAACTAGAGATGTCCTAAGGTCACGACAGAATGTAGACGCAAGCCAGTTAGGGAAAAAAATCAATTTTCCGAAAGGCAGGAGAGAGACAGGTGGATACGTTCTTTCCCCTGGATTTGTCACATTGTCACGCATGCAGTTCCTAGCTCAGCACGAAGTCACTCAGCCAGGCGGTGCTCGGAAGATGTTTCTTGAATGAATGAATTTTACCCATAGGACACCTAGGGAAAGGAGCCACGGTGGGTGCAGTAGGGGACACAGATCCAGGAACTGTAGTCTTTGCCCTTGGTGAGCTCACAGCCTGATCATGCTTGGAAACAGCAGTTCATAGGCAAGTGACCCGCAAGGTGGATGTTCATTAGGAGTGCATTGAGAATCCAAACCCCGCACTGTGGGGGCCAAGGGGAGGAGGACATGAAGCTCAGCCAGAATCTGGGCTAGTGGAGGCCCCAGGAAGCAGATGGCATTTGATCATGGGCAATGAGTTAGACGTGGTCAGGGGCCTGGGGTGGGGGTGAGGAGTGTTTTGAGCACAGGGAACAGAAAAATAAGTGTGGGTGGGTTGGCAGGTGTGAGCCAGAGACCAGCAGCATCCCGTGTGTGCTGGTTTGAGAGCACCCTATGTCCTGGTCCTAACTTAAGGTTCTAGTTAGAATCAGCAAGGACTCAGGTACTCCACTCCTGGTGGAGAAAGCAGCTGGGCGGTGGCGGGGATGACGGTGGCAGTGTTCTGCACAATGGGGTGCAGGGTCCTGGGGCCCACCGTCACGGGGGGGCCTCATTCCCCACCCCCAAAGCCACTTGGGGGCCCTGGGTCAGGGGCAGAGTCCTCAGGGTCCAAACCTGCAGGAGGCCAGGACCTCTGTTCTGGGGACACCCTGAGGCGGTGAGCTTTTCTTGCCAACTGCTTTACTGGGCAGAGCCCATACCTTCCCGGGACTCATGCCCAATGTGCAGAGGACCTGTGCTGTTCTGGGCTGTGGGTCAGCCACAACACCTTTTCCCTGGAGCTGGGACACTGGTGGCTCTTCATGCAGTGGCAGCAGCCAGGACTTCCTCCTGGGGTCCGGCCCCACGTCTGCAGACCCAGGAGTGTGCAGGGCTCTCTTCACGGGGGCACTGGCTTCCTGTCTCAGCCCCCTGGATAAGGGCAACCCCTAGACTCCCTCTGCAGGCCAATCACCCCTGTGGGCACAGAGGCTCAGGGCTATAGGTGCTCAGTGGGTAAATGAGGATAGCTGCCCCTTCTCTACCTCAGTCCCCCCACCCCAGTTTCCTGTCACCTGGGGCAGCCCCTGCTCCCTGTCCTCCCAGACCCAGACCTGCCAGCGGCTGCACCCCCGCCGTGAGGGCTGCTCCAGGTTCCACCTTCACCACCCAGGATTCCATGCAGAGGTAGCACGGGGTTACAAGTGCACATCCACAGATGTGCCCTGGGGGGCTGAATCTCCGCTGGTCTTGACTAGCTGAGTGACCTTGGGTGGGCTGCTTAACCCCACATCTCAGGTTCCTCATCTCTGAAATGGGGTTGTTTTCGGGCCACCTGGCTGGTTCCAGCGTTTAAGTGTCTGACTCTTCGTTTCAGCTCAGGTTATGATCTCAGGGTCATTGGATCGGGGTCCACACTCAGTGAAATGGGAAGCCTACTTGAAGATTCTTGCTCTCCCTCTGCCCCTCCCCCCATTCGTGCTATTTCTCGCTCTCTCTAAAATAAATTAATAAATCTAAATAAAATAAAATGGGGCTCTTCTAGTATCCACTTCATAGGCACTCAGACCCCAAAGCTTATTATGACTTGGAAACCTCTTTCCGGAGCCTTTCATTGCCTTGGGGTCTGGGGAAAAAAAAAAAAAAAAAAACATGAGACGAAGTCCATTTTCTAATCAGGGAGGACCTCCCAGGACCCTCTCCCCCTTCAGGACCCTCTCCCTCCTCCCAGGACCCTCACTGACCCCTCTCAAGTCCCCAGTTCTTGTCTGTGTGCTGTTTTGCTTCACCTCCCACAATCGTCTGTCTCTGCCCTTCTGGGCTGTGCTCCACATGTGGGACAATCGTGCTCCACATGTGGGACAATCGTGCTCCCCGGGCCCGCATGCCGGCCTGGGGTGTGAGTTGAAGGAGGAAATTCTTTTCCCTACTGCTTAGGAGTGGAGGGAACAAGATCCAGGGTTTCTGGCAGGGGCTGAGTGATGGGTTCGGAAGGCATCTGCCTTCCCTGCTCTTAGCTGAGTTTCCTCCTCTGTGAGCAGGAGCCCGTGACTCCCCCCCACTTCCCTCCCAGAGCTGCCGTGTGGCTCAGGCCAGACCGTTGGCGAGAGAGGGTGCTGATAGGTGTGAAATGAGGAAGGGATTCTCAGTCCTGCCTGCCTATTAGAATCACTGGGGTGGGTTAAAACAACTGAAAAAAAACCAAAACAAACCAAAACAAAACGAAAAACCAACAGGGTTCACCCTATATGCCTGAGACTATTTAATAGAGTCAGTCTGGGAAGGGGCTCAGGCCAAGAGAACTCTCCAGGCAATTCTTTTGTGCAGTCAGGGTGGAGAACCCCTGGTTTGGGAGCTTCTGACTTCTCTTTGGAAGTGAACAGGTCAAGGAGTCCTTCTTCCTTCCCCTACCCCACCCACGTAATGTCAAGGCAGGGAGTCAGCTACGGGTGGCCCTTTCTCTGTGACAGCTTCCTGGTGGCAACTTAGAGTCACGTGAGGTTGGGCAAGGCCGGCCTCCAGTCTGGGCTTGGGTCCAGGCTCGGCCTGAGCACGTGCTATTTGGCAAGTGGCATCACCCGAATGAACTCTCAGATCTCTCCTCGAGACGTGGGGATAACGACATCATAGGGTTTTTGTCAATATTGAGGGACAAAATGCAGGGAAGACGCAGCGTGCCTGGCACATCTGAGGTCCTCAAGGGCAGCCCATGGAGAAGCTCAAACCCTCTATCCTTTGTTGCTATTGGCATGATGTGCGGGATCCCAAGGGATTTGTTCCCATCACCCCCACCTCTGGGGACCCAGGCGTTAGTGATGGGATCCAGATAATAACCCTACCAGGGAGGCTGTTCCGGTCTCACTGTCCCCTTCTACAGATGGAGAAAGCAGCACCCAGAGAGGTGGCGACCTCACCCAAGACCCCTCACCCCTTCGGACCTCCAGTCCAGGGCTCATTCCACATGACCCCAGGGGGTCTCGCCAGCCCCTTGCTCAGCTGCCAATGCAACCCCATCCTCCCCACCATCTGGATGCCAAGAAACTCTTCGGGGATCGAACATGTCTGAACGTGGGGCAAGAACATAGGGAAATGGCCCAAGCTCAAGAGAGCTGAGAGTTGAGAGGAAAGCCCTGTGTGCCTGGAGCTGGTGGGGGGCTGGCCAGGAGCTAGGGGTGTCCCATGTGCCTGGAGGGGAGCAGTGGGGAGAGAAGGGGGCGTTGGGAAAGGCTCACAGACCCTCAATGACCAGGATTCCAGACCTGGTTTCTGGGCCATGCTCTGCTTCTCAGCTACTCCGTAAGCCTTCCGGAAGCTCAGTGCTCTTCCTGTAATATGGGAGTATTGGATTATATCACTGTTTCTCCAGCTGCCAGTTGTCACTCGTTAGAAGATTGTAAAATCAGTTTAGTGGATTGTGACCAGCAATCAAAAAAGAAAAGAAAAGAAGTAGAAGTAGAAGAGAAAATATCAGTACATTGTACAAAGTGAGGGTTAGTATTGTTTTGTGAAACTCTGTATTTGTTATAGACCTGTGTATTTAAACACTCTCTAATTTCTTCATGTGGTTTCTGACAAAACGCTTGAAGACACTCGGCTAGACGATTTTTAGTGTATCTATCAGCCCTAATTAGCTCTAGAAACCCATAAGATAAAAATCTGTCTTTGTCTAGAGAGGAGGCATGGAAAATAGGGTCTAGGCAGGCAGGGAAGACCCAGCCACTGGAGCATTAGTTGTCATGTTGGACCACCTGCCGGCACCTGGATGGTGCGGTCCTCCTGCGAACAGGACGTGCAAACCCCAGGCACACACTGGGCACCCCCTGTCTTCTGCTGTCCGGTCTGCAGCCAGTGATTCAGTTATAAAGCCAGGCTGATAAAGATTGAGACAGCGGACTCGTGACACAGTCTCGGATGTGTTCTGGGCTTCTCATGTTATCTCTGCCAAACGTGGACCACAGAACAAGTGGGTGGGAGTTACATTTCAGGAATACGTGATTAGGTTTGGTTATGAATGACACTGAACTCCTGAATAGCAATGGCTTAGAGAAACAAGACAGAAGTCTGCTTCTTTTTAGATGGTAAGTCTAGATGTGGGCCGTTCTGGGTGTCAGGCAGGTGCACCGTGTCCAGGGGCCTGACTCTGCCATCCCCAAAGTAATTGCCCTGCATGGTCTCAGATGGCCTCTGTCCACATTACACCCATACTCCAGGTAAGAGGATGGAAGAAGGGGGAGGTAAACAGATTAAGCGGATTTGCCAACCATTTTTAAAAAGAAGTTTCCTCAAAAGAATTGAGAACAGGTATTCGAACAAATACTTGCATAAGAACATTCCTAACAACACTCTCCACCAGGGTGAAAAGGTAGAAACAACTCAAATGTCTCTCAGTGGATGAATGAGTAAACAAAATAGGCCACAGCCCTATCACAGAATATTATGCAGCCATAAGCAGAAATGAACTCCTGATACATGCTATCACATGGATGAACCTTGAAAACATGATGCTAAGCAAAAGAAACCAACCGTGAAGGCACCAGAGTGGTTCCTTCCATATGAGATGTCCAGAATAGGCAGATCCGCGGAAACGGAAAGCAGGTGCAGGGTTGCCAAGGGGGAATGGGGAATGACTGCTAATGAGGGTGATGAGCAGACCTAAAACAAGACCATGGCGATGGTTTTACATTGTGAACGTACCACACGCCACTGAATTGTACACTTTAAAGTGGTTAAAATGATAAATTGTATGTGCTGTGAATTTTAGCTCAATTAAGGAAGAAAAAAAAAAAAAGAGGTTTCCGGGCACTCTATACCTTCTGCCTATAGGTCATTGGCTGGAACTCAATGACATGACCACCCCTGCCCCGGCTGCAGGGGAACCTGGGAAATGTAGTGCCCAGTTACATGCGAGATTTTATTACCAAGAAAGGAGGGGGCAAGGGAATATCGGGGTAGATGCTTAGTAATCTCTGCCATTTTGGGACTGCTGGTGGGACAGATATGCTCAGGGAAAAGAATTGGAGAAATTACCCCAGGCCTGGCCCTGGAGCTAAGCAGTAACTTGAGGAGGTGGCATGGAAACTCGAGAACACTGGGATGAGAGTCCAGAGACGTCCAGAGACGTCCCACTGCGGGTAAGCCACCCTCTGGGCCACCATGTGCTCACATCCAGAATCAGGATGTGAGTATATGATCTATCTCCAAGGTTCCTTTCCCTCTGATGTTTTTTAAGAGTATATGTTCATAAGTCAATTGTAGGAGTCATGCAACTCTCCCTTCCTCCCTTCCTTCCATCCAGACTGGGGCAGAATATAGTCCTGAGGCTCCAAAATGTCCATGAGATTGTAAACTCGAGAAGAACCTTACTTCTCCTGTCCTCCCCCACTCCCTGTCCATCCCTACTCATCCCTTCCCTTACACTCAGACAGAGGGGGCTGTGGTTAGTGTTATGTCAAGAGGTGGAGGGTGGGGAGAGCAAAGGAAACTAGGAAATCCACAGACAGGAGCATCAGATCCTTGATTTGGGGGCTTGTAGAGCCAATCCTGGGGTTCAGAGATAGGACAGTGACTGAAGAGCACAGCTGTGGACGGAGAAAGTTTTCTGAAATTACACCAGGGGCTTATGAGCATGCTCTCAACCTGCCTGTCCCACTTGGGGATGCAGGGACAACCTGCTCCCCTTTGATCCACGTCCCATGTAAAACGAATGCCCTTTTGGAACATGTTTCTCTTCCAGGGGCTCCCTCTCTCCTCCTTGTCTGAATACAAATGGCAACAGGGAGGATAATGCATAGTGAGGTCCACTCACCATGTGGGTAACTTCTGGACTGAAGGTCCTACATGGGTCCCCTTTCCAGGCAGAGAACTGGGACTACAGCAACAGGCAAGTGCCAGTAAGACCTGGGTTCAGAACCTGGCTCGGCCAGTTACGAGGTATACGACCTCAGCTAAGACATTGATTCCTCCTGAGCATCAGTTTCCAGTTTGTATAAGGATTCCAGCCACTATGTATGCAAAGTGCTCCATATATTCATAATAGCAGTTGACATTCAGTAGACTGATGTCAAAGGTGAGACCTGGGTTCTCCTTACTTCCCAGCTCAGAGAAGCTTCGTGTATCCCACAAACGCCCTCATGAGGAACTTGGCTCCTTCATGCCAGGGCTGATGCTTGGGGTCAGAAAATGCAGAGATGACCATCACAGTCCCTCTGAGCAAGGCCTCACCTACTGGGTCATGTGCAGTCCTCATCTCCTTCCAGGGGCTCAGCCTTTTGGAAAGAAAGGGAGAAGTCCCTACTGGGGACTCAGCATAGCATTTGATGGACCAAAGAGGGAGGTGGGTTTGTTGGAGGAGAGGCAGACACCAGCTACAGACATGGAACCTGGCTTTCCTTACCCCTGTGCTTGGCAGAGGGCTATCTGGGGACATACCTTCCATTCTCAAAAAAAGTTCATGGTCTAAAGTAGTGAGCTTCACATAGGGGAGAAAGCTTTGCTTTTGGATTTGGGAAGGGGGTGAGGAATCTCTGGAGACTCAGACAATCTGAGTCTACATGTTCCTTAGAGCTCTTCTTTTTTCTAAAACAAGACAGAGAGTTAAGCTCTACCAGATCACAACTGGCAGGGATGTGCTGTAGGTAGTGAGCAAGTTGGTAGGAAACAGGGGTTTTAAAGGATGGGACCTTTGCCCTAGAAAGACCAAGCAGCTAACAAGCTAGCTCTACACAAGTCATGTGGAGCTTGGTTTGTCTGTTTATATGGGCGTGTATAGAGTGTCTCAGGTCTGGGCTGTCACCATTCAATATTTATGTAGAGGAAAGTTCATCTTTCTGCTCTCCCTCTGCCCTTCCCTTTACTCAATATATACTTGTTGATTACATGAATGTTTTCACTACCCTGAGCTTGTGCAAAAGTTTATCACTTTATTCTTTCAATGCTTATCTGTTGAATGAATGAATGGCAGATGTGAATGAATGAATGAATGAATGACTCTTTCATACACTGAGCCAGTGGCAAGATCATTTCCTGAACCCCCTCTCCAGCACCAGTCTTTGGCTCACCACCCCAGACAGTCCACATTTCACTTAAAAGAGTATCTCTGAGGAGCCTCTGCCCATCTCCCCGGCTGCTTGGATGGGAGCCCCGAGCCCCTGGCGTGCCCTGGAGCCCCACTCTCTCCCACCTCACCTTTTTCTTGCACGCAGAGCCTCTTCACTAGCCAAACAACACACCTGCTTGTCCTGCCTTGGGATTCTCTCCCTATCCTCTGGGATACAGCCTGCTGATCTCTTCAAGACCCAGCATTTTCAATGAAACTTTTTCTGATCCCTACAACTGAAAGGGATTCTTTTCTGGTTGAATTTCCTTGACACCTTTCACTGGGGGACAGTGGACTTACCCACATTACATCATTCATTCCCACTTGTGCTTGCCTTATTCATGGCTGAAGCTCTTTGAGGGTTAAAACCACTCTTCATACATTTTTACACTTCCCACATTGCGTCTAATGTAGTGTCCTACAAATAAGAGATTAACTCTCTACGTATTTATTGAACGAATGCCCCATACTCACCTTTCCTTATGGACTAAATTTTGAGCTGTAGACATGGTGGTCATCACATGATGAGTCTCTATTTGTTCATTTATTCTTTCATCCATTGGTCTATCTACTTGTCTGAACACAATCGAGCAATGTGTTAGGCACCAGAATATGAGGATCAAGAAGGCACATTCTGATGGAGACAGAGAGACACATTTAAAAAAAAAAAGAGTTGTGCCCAGCACTGGGACGTGTCACCACATTCCCATCACGAAGCTAGAAACCAGCTGGCTTTGCAGAGGAATGGGTGATAGACCATCTCAAATGCAACTTGAAGGAATAACATTTCTCAGAAGATTTAACTAAGCTACCCTCCTTATACATCATGGCCTCTGTCCTAGACCCTTGTCAGTTTAGCTCCACAATCATATAAGATGAATCTGGGACTGGGGAGGAGGGTTCGAGGTGTTTGTCCTCGGGGTCTTATCCAGAGATCTCACGAGGCTTTGGCTGGTTCCTGTATACCGCTCTTGCCAGTGAGCATTTGAAAGTCCCCTCCAGGCCAGTGATCATCCGATCTCTAGGCCTAGAAATGCTCCTCGGGATCATGCCATCCTCCCCAGCCAGCTGCTGAGGCCCACCCGACATCCAGGGGATGCACATCTAGAGAAAGTAAGGAATACACGAGTAAAGGTTTGCTGGATGTTGGAGGGGTAAGAAACACTTGGTGTCCAGGAAGGTGCAAAGGGAAAAAGCAAGCAAGCTTTTCCCTTGGTGGGTGATGGATTTGGGAGACATAGCCTCCTGCCGGGTCTGTCTGAGCACTGCCCCCCCTCCCAGTAATGATGCTGGGGCAACAGAATGTGCTGACACAGAGCTGGTTGCATGGTTCTCCTGGCTGGTTGGGTGAAGCTATGCTGAGCACGTGGCCTTAGGGCCTTAAGGGCCAAGTAACAGGTGACCAAGAGGAGGGGAAGAGAGTCTCAGAGGTAGTGTGTGCAGAGGATGAGCTGTCTGGAAGGGCAGTATGGGGAATAGGTTATGGAGTGCTTGCTATGCTCAGTCAAGGTCTCTGAATGGTAACGTGCTTCTTCCTAGAAGTCTGGCTCTTCCCCAGCGAGCCCCACCCAAAAGCTGTCCTTTGGGTAATGTCCACCTTTCCCCGCACCCCTCCCTTGCCTTCCAGGACCTCAGGTCCCTCTTTTGTCTTACAGCTTTAGGACCACAGAATGTCAACTGGCAGGAGAACTCCAACCGGCAGGCACATCACACAGACAGGTTCTCCAGCAGGGAGCTCATCTTACGGAGAGGCCAACCCTTCAGTTTCTCATTGAACTTGAACCGAAGTCTTGGCGATGGAGAAAGCCTGGCTTTCATTACCTCCACAGGTATCTTCTCACCACTCCCCCAAGACACACCTGAGCAGCCCTTGGGGCTGTGCCTCCACAGGGCAGTTTTGTGACATTGGGACCACTGGGCTCTGGGCTCCAACCCAGCCCTTCCATGGACTTGGTGTGACCTTGGGCGAATTTCTGCCTGTCTATGAGCCTGAGAGTCCTACTCTTTGAGTCCAGAGAGATTTGGCCTACCTGGTCTCTCCAGTTGCTTCCAAGGTCATCATGTTGTGCTTCTGTGGATGATGTCCCCCTCAGAGCGCCCCTGCAGTTTTACTGGAATCTGATCTCTCTCCACGGTCTGGCTGGCACTCCCTGATTCCCATTGTCCTCTGTCTTCTTTTACAGGGCCTTACCCCTACGAGTCGGCCAGGACAAAGGCTGTATTTCCACTCTCCAATAGGACAAGTCGTGGGGGCTGGAGTGCCCAGCTCATGTCCAAACAAGACAACATTCTGACCATTTCCATCTCCAGTCCTGTCAACGCACCCGTAGGATGGTACACACTGAGCACTCAGATCTCCTCCCAGGGCAAAGACTTCGTTCTGAAACTCGGGACGTTCATATTGCTCTTTAACCCCTGGTTGCCAGGTAGGGACCAAACCAACCACACTCATGGCCCTCAGCTAAGCAGTACCGATGGAAAGGAGCTGGAAGAAGGATTTGTCCAGGCTCAAGTTTGATTAGGGGAAGTTCGTGGGCTATGGAAAGGGTATAGACACCAGGAGTCAGAAGCCATAGATCTGAGTCCCAGCTCTGCATCTTAACCAGCTCTGTAAGTCTGGGCAGTCACTCTGTCCTTCTGAGCTTCATAATCTTTACCATTAAATGGAAACTCTGCTGTTTCCTCTGGGGCTATTGTGGCGATCTCATGAGCTTTTACAAAGTGCGTAATGGGGTATAACTATAAGGGACAATGACCACAGTACAATTCTACGGCATGGAGACAGCTTCCTCCCTTAAGGAGCAAGTATCTCCTTTCTAGGGTCTCATTTTCAGACCCTCAGGTCATCCCGGCTTCTCTTTCAAGTTCATAGTTGCCACAATATGAGTTGGAAGCATTAGAGTTCAAGGCTTCATTCCTTAATGGAGGTTGAGGGAAGGGCTGTAGGTGTGATTTGCTCAAGCCGCTAAGCTGGTACTCCAGAATGGGAGGAGGACTGGTCTCTAGGGTCCTGTGTAAGATTCTAGTTCATGACATCTGATTCTTGTATCAAACAGAGGATGGTGTCTTTATGAGTAACCACGCCGAGAGAGAGGAGTATGTTCAGGAAGATGCCGGCATCATCTATGTGGGGAGCACGAATCGAATCGGCATGGTTGGCTGGAACTTTGGACAGGTAAAGGCTCCTTATGAGGAGGCTGGGGCTGCTGTTCCTATAACCCAGGAAGCTCTGTGGCTCTCCCTGCAGGGAGGTGAAAGTTCCCAACTCTATTTGCCTGCCCTTCTATACATTCACTTACTTATTCAGAAGACATTTGCTGAGCACCTGCTATGCGCCCAGCCTCAGCTGCACACTTCTGCACACAGAAGACGGATAAGACACATTTTCCCTCTTTGAGGGGCTCACCCTCTCGTGGGCAAAACAAATAACATAGCTAAATCAATACAATGAGGTTTTACTGGTGCCATAATTCACAGATGAGGATAAGGCCAAAAGAGGCACTTGGAATAATAGTGTACTTTCTGTTATTCATTCCATGTAAGAGTACGACAGAACGTCCTTGGTGGGAGGATTTGGTCTCTCAAAGCCATAGCCTCTTTGTCGTTTGTTACTGTGATGCACACCCCTCCCCAATCTGAGTCCACAGAGCTCCTAGAAAACATTCAGGGATTTCCTCCACCTCTCCTTCTTTCCAGCATATAGATGAAGACATGAGAGTGGGTGGGGTGCCTTGCCTACCCAGGAGGCGTGGACAGGGCATGGGCCTCCAGTTCCCATTCTGCAGTCAACCATGGCAAGTCAGCTGTATATTTTATATATGGGAGTTTTGGGGCCAAGTTTCATTGAAAGGAAGAAAAAAGGGAAAAAATGCATTAGGGCATGCAATGTACCTCGCGGTGGAAGGGAGGCTGATTTTGATGGCATGGTCTGGAAAAGCCTCTCTGAGGAAGAAACATTTAATCAGAAACCTTAAGGAGGCAAGGAAGTTAGACAGATGTCTTGGGGAAAAGCACTGGAGGCTGAAGGAACAGCATACACAAAGACCCTGAGGCAAGAGAAATGCGGCCTTCTTCATTTGTAAAGCAGACACTAAAAATAAGTCTTATTTTGGGAAAACTGCTTCAAAATATTCTTTTAGTGGGATATTTTATCTTTATTATTGGTTTCCCAGAAGCCTAAATAATAGGCTCAAGATCACAGAGCCAGATGGAAACTTTGAGATGAGATTGGCCTGATCCTTTGTTTATACATATAGCCAGGCCCAGGCAGGCTAAGTGATTTGCTCCCAAGACCATGACAGTGAGGGAGTCTTATTTTAGGGACCTCAGCATGAGGCCTGGTGGATAGCCTGGATAGGCTGGGTTTGTAGGTTAGAGTCTGGGCGAGGCAGCTACTCCTTGGGAACTCTCTGTCCCCGAGGCCACAGAGTAGAAGGGTCATTCCTGTGGTTCGCAGCCGCAGAGTTCCCGTACCCTTAATTAGCCAACACTCCTTGTCATTTCTTTCAACATCGCATATATCCCATTTTGAACAGTTTGAAGATGGCATTCTGAACATTTGCCTCTCAATCCTGGATCACAGCCTGAACTTCCGCCGTGACCCTGCTACCGACGTGGCCCGCAGAAGTGACCCCAAGTACGTCGGACGAGTGCTCAGTGCAATGGTGAGTGATAGGAAAACCATAACAACCAGTTGTCGCCATAGATCGGACTCAGCATTGGGTTAGGTATGTCATGTCCTTTCATGGAAGCCTCAGAAAATAGAGTTGGTGGCCATGACTGTCCCACTTTGCACACACAGAGCACGAGGCTCCTCTAAATTAAAGGACTTACCTCAGACACATGGGTCTGCCCAGCTCCAAGGTCCTGCCCTCTCTATCTTGAGGCCTTTCTCAGACATAAAGGGAACTCGCCCTTCTGGGGTCCACCAGGCTAGGAGGCCACAAAGCTGAAACTCTGCTCCATCACTGGACCTCCTGGGGAAGAGGGTAAGCTCCCAAGGGAGCCCCAGGTATTAGCCTCCCTTGTTTTGATCCCTCCCCTCGACAGCAACGTGGCTCAGGTTTTAGCTGGGGCAGCCGCACTCAACATCTAGATGGGGAAACCCAAGCAGATAAAGGGACTGGTCAGCTGTAACCACAGCCTCTGAGCCAAACCAGAACAAGTCCTCCAACTGCCTGCCCGGGGCTCAGTCCTTCCACATGAGACCTGCCCTCTCCCCAAACACAAACACACACACACACACACACACACACACACACACACACACACACGCTGGGGCCTGGAAGAGTCTCTCTCGCGACTCAGTGTGTGGACAACCCTCAGAAGGGTCCAAACGTGGTCTCCACCTGCTCAAAAGTTATAAACAGAAATGCCAAAAGTCGAAAGGTTCTTGAAGTTTAAGCCTCTGAAACTCATGGCCCGGAAGTGTCTTAACTTTTTTGTTGTCGTTAGTGGCCTAGGCCTTTCTCCGTCTCTTTCCCTTTCAAGTTGGAGCGTTATCTGAGTTCACGAACTAGTTAGGTTGCTAGACATCAGAGCAATCTTCTGGCTGCTGAATAAGCAGGGGGCTTCCTGCGAGAGCGGAGGCGGACACCGCACTGGCAGGAAGGGAGTAAGGGGAGCCCCAGGGCATGTGGAACTGCGGATGCAACGGGCAAGGGAACCAGGGACGTGGGGCCTGGGCTGACCCTTGGAAACAGAGTGACCTGGGAAGGGCGGGAGGGAGCTGAAGCTGAGGTTAAGGGAGGCTGAGCCTTGTGGGCCTGGGAGAGGGTGGGGGAGGCCAGCCGGCTCCAGCAGCTGCTGACTCACTCTGACCCTGCGGACAAACCACGTTATCTCAGTGCCAAGTTCCTCAGCGACACCTCCCTGCCCCGCTCTCCAGGCCTCCTGCTCGGGCTGGGCCTTGAGCTAATTATGGCCTGTACCAGGCTTTGAAAGGCTCAGCTTTCAGCCAGAGATGACCCTGCTGATTACCACTTTGGTGGCTGGAGCACCTGTGACTCAGGAGATGGGATGGGCTACAAAATCTTCCCTCTCAGAGAAGGCCTGTCTTGCCTGATCCTGCGATTAGAGCCCAGGCCTTGCTGGAAGTGGGGGGAGGAGCACACTCCTGTTGCAGAGGGGCTGGGGAAGGCTGGCCTGGCCTGTGCTGGCCAAGGATCCTTCTATGTCCAGACTCTGTTCTCATTGGCCTTGCCACCTGTGGAGCCAAACAAAGGCAGGGAATGGGGCTCAAGGCCTCTCACTGGAGGGTTGGGATCAATGCTGGTCCAAGTTTCCTAAACTCTGAACGCTCGGCTCCTGGAAGCTCATTTGTTTCTAACTTTCCCTGTATGGGAAGGAAGGTGAAGAGCAAAGGCCCAGAGAGGTGAACTGACCTGCCCACCATCACCCAGCTGACAAGCAGCAGAACCTCGTTTAGGTTCTCGTTTCTCGCTTAGAACCTCGTTTCTCCTTTCTTTCCCTTTTCACTTTTTATTGTGGCAAAGCTCAGACCTTCACACAAATAGAGGAAACGGTAAAACGAACTCCTGGCTACCCACCACCAGCTTTTGTGGTCCCCTCCTCAAGGCCAGTGTGGTTTCAGGTCTGACCCACTCCTTTACAGAGTAGTTGATAAATCCCAGGCACGATATCATTTCACCTGTACGTATTACAATATGTGTCTCTAAAAGACAATGCCACTCAGGTCTCCTGATTCCTAACCCGGGGCTCTGTTCACACTGCATCCTGCCTGTGCTGCTTATACAGGAATCAGGCCTTCCGTTGAATGAATGAGTGAGGGAGAGAGGGAGAGAATGAATGAATGAATGAATGAAAAGCAACATTCCAACTTTATGCATTCCAAGAAGTTAGCCGTTGAAGTTCTAAAGCACCTTTTTAGAGAAAACCAGTACCCCCAAATTGAGTTTTAAAACATGGGCTTCCAAGTCAGACATCAGCGACCCCCTGGCAAGAAACTGAGTCCTGGCAAGAAACCATGGGCAGGCTGGCGTCTGGACCCTGCCTAGCCGCTGAACAAGCCATGCAGCCTCAGGTTATCCCATAAGCCTGCTCACGGGATTGATAGATGGGTTAGGGGCAATTGGTCACGGCCCGTTAAACAAAACACTTCTAAACTAATGAAGTGTTCCAGACCCTAAGAGGATCTTTTTTACAATGATCATCCCCAAATCACCCAGGAAGACACAGAAAATCCACTTGACATCTCCCTGGCTTCCTTCCTCATCTCCCTGCCTTGTCCCCTGAACTCACCACTGATGCGTCTGGGGCTCCCCCTGCCCAGGTCAACAGCAATGATGACAACGGTGTGATCTCCGGGAATTGGAGTGGCAACTACACGGGGGGTCTGGACCCACGGAACTGGAATGGCAGTGTGGAGATCCTCAAGGAGTGGAAAAAATCGGGCTTCAGACCCGTCCGATACGGCCAGTGCTGGGTCTTTGCTGGGACCCTCAACACAGGTACTCGGGGTCCGTGGGCAACCATGGGGAGGCAGAGGGTCGGGGGCAGGGCGTGGCCAAGGTGCCATTTCCACTGCAGCCCGGTCCTCATACCGCTCCTTGACTTGCAGTGCTGAGGTGTTTTGGGATTCCCTCCCGAGTGGTCACCAACTTCAACTCAGCCCATGACACAGACCGAAACCTCAGTGTGGACGTGTACTATGACCCCTACGGGAGGCCCATAGAGAAAAGCAGTGATAGCGTGTGGTGAGTAGCTGACCTGTTCTGAACACCGAACCTGAGTGGCTTCTTACCCCCACCTCTCCCCAAGGTCCTGCCACCCGGCTCCACACAGGAGCAGGGAGGCAAGTAACATGTGAACACAAGCTTTCAAGTGGGAATGTTGGCAGTGCTGATGAGCCCTCTTGTAAGATCCAAAACAACGCTCCCTAGGGCTCTGTGAAGTCGGGAGGTCCCCGTCTTGCTTTCAGATGAAGGGTCCAATACCCGTGAAAAATAGTGGTTCACGGGCTTGGTGCAACTGGCCTGATTTTAGAGAGTCCAATAGACCCTAAGCTACTTTAGAAGCTTTTGAAACTCTTGATTTGCCAGTACCAAAAGTCAATTGATCTTATTTCCGGCAACCCCTATGACTTATAGACTTGCTTAAAGGAAAGCAGTGCGTTTTCTCTTATGCATGTGTAGTTTCTATGCACCTTGATTTGATAGAGTAAGAAGTCCGTTTATTCTGGATTTCAACTGAAAATAAGAAGCTCTGAACATAATTGAACATATTGAACATATATACATGTATATACATATATGTGTATATGTAATTGAACATCTATATTTCTAACCATAAATATGGCATGTGCCCTTGTATCTTTATACCCATATATATATGTAACATCTAATGGGTGGCAACTGAAAGTTGGTTGTATAAAACTTAGAGACACGTATCTATAACTTCATATAGTAGTATATATACGTAAAATAAATATCATTACATCTATTTGAGATCATACTATATGCCAAGTCATTACCAAGTGGTAACTGAAAATAATTATGTCTGTATCTGCATGTACACACAGATAACTATGTGCCTATATATGCAGAGAAATTCTTGCCTATGTCACTGATCTATTGTTTTTCATCCATTTCCAAGGATATCCCCTCTCCCACCCCATACACACACAATCACTCACATGCATATGGGGCAAAATAACCTGATCGCAGATGCCATCTTATTTCCAGTTGCTCAATTTCTGAGATGGTCTGTGTAAAATAGTTCCTAGTACTTAAAATTCCCAGGATAAGGAGGTCCAACTTTTCTGCGATGTGCTTAGAGTAACCAATGGAATATAGTCAAAGGAAAAGAAAGATGAACGGGAAAAGTGTGAAAACAAGTCAACAACAACCCCACACCTCACTGGGACTGAGTAAGATAAATGTCCCCTCACCTCCAAGGGAGAATAAGGCTTACATAATTCACCTAAGGTCACATGGCTTCTAGGGTGTGATGAGGAAGAGAAGGCTTATTTCAGGATGTTCTTTCCTGATCTGCACACATACAACTTACTGTCTAAATGACATTGCTAAGTTAGCAAGATATTGTTTCCCAGCTACTCATGAATGAGTATTTTTTTTTCTCCTCCCTAGTTTTTTTCATCTGTTGTTGTGTCCCATATCTCATTGCAACCTGTTTTCCCCACTGGGGCAATGCCATTCCTGGCCTCGGTTCCCTTCGCAAGAGGAGATGATTGGTCCAACATCATTTGGGAAGGGAGGTCCCTTTGGGTGTAACCCTTCCGGGATTATCCTTTGTGCTACAATCCGCAGAGGGACCAGAAAGTTGGAGAGTCAGTGCTCTACCAAAAGCATTCCAGTGCTGTTGGAAGACAGGGGGTGGGGAAGCCATTAGAAGACGCTGTTTAGCAAGCGACCAGGGAGATGCATCAGACAGTAAGCCCCATGGGAGCTCAGGGAAGGAATCACAAAGGAACGCTTCCTAGGAGCAGAAATATGGGGCTTTTAAGCTGAATTTGGAATTAGGACCCAAAGGTCTTGGTTACTGGTTCACACTACCACCCAACATTAGCTTTATATTTTGTTCCAAATATAATTATCTTGGGACAAGTATGGGCCCGGGGAGACATTCCACAGTGTCTCCACTGTCTTTTTTTTTTTTTTTTTAGATTTTATTTATTCATTTAAGAGAGAGAGCACAAGCAGGGAGAGAGGTAGAGGGAGAGGGTGAAGCAGACTCCCCGAGGAGCTGGGAACCTGACGGGGGGCTCAGTCCCAGGACTTGGAGATCATGACCAGAGCTCAAGGCAGACACTTAACCATCTGAGCCACCCAGGAGCCCCCAGAGCTCTGATTTTTGCTGGGGGTCTTCTCCTTTCTTACCTGCTCATCCTCCACCAGCCTTCCTGGTGAAAGCAATGGCAACCAGTGGTTCCTCCCCAACCTGCTACTTTCCAGCTGCAGCTGGAGAACCAGCACTGGATGGAATGAGGAGTCCTGAGCCCTGGTTCTGGCCCCACTACCATCTTGCTCTAGGGCTTGTGTAAGTCACCTCAACTTTCTGGTTCCAAGTTTCTCTATCAGTGAAATACAAGGGTTGGCCCAACACTAGGCTCACTTAAGTCTCTTACTGGCTTTTTTTTTTTTTTTTTTTGATCCTCACCCTCCTCTTTGTATAGGAGCTACCCTCCCCAAGGGACCTATACAGTCCCTTCCACATAGATCCCACCCAGAGGGAGATAAAACACAAGTCATTCTCTGCCTGGAATGACTTTCCCAATCTATTATTGTAAGGACAGTTCAGTTTGGACAGAAACACTTTGATCTGAATCTCTCTGTGTTGCACATGTTGGAAGCTTTTAAAACCTTGCCCAGAGATGCCTAAAGTCATAGAAAGTAGGGATCAAGTGAGGTTAAGCATCTGAAAGTTCTTGATAATAACAGCAGCAGCGAACAGTTTGCTGAGCAATTGCTATGTACCAGGCACTTACTCTCCAGAAATGATGACATAGGCACTATTTTCATCACCCCCATTTTACAGTTGAAGAAACTGAGGCACAGAGTCACTCACCCAAGGGCACACAGCCAGCAAATGGTGGAGCTGGGATTTGAACCCAGGTGGCTTTGTAAACTATAAAGCACTGGAGAGATGCCAGAGAACGTGGTTATTATTCCTGATTAATGTTACCTTGAGCAACCGAGCATTGCTTACCTTGAGATTTTCCTGGTTGGCGGGACACCAACCAGAGCTGTGGTGAGGCTGGGTGACATCCAGCCCATTCAGATGGAGAAGCTAGGCTCTTTGGTTCACACCTCAGCAGCAGATGGCACTTCCCTGTAAGACTAAACGCTACCTCACATGTTCGGTGAGGAGAAATGACTTACCCAAAGTCAAACTGTGAATTTGTGTCCAAGCTAAGAGTAGAACACGGAGTCCTGCCAACAAGACTCTCCCAAGTCAGACAATCTTAGGACTTGGTGGTGGTGGTGGTGGGGGTACCTGATGATTTCATGAACAAGAAAACGAAGCCCTGGAGAGAAATAAGAGATATTTAGGCTCTCTAATAAGCGTATGACTTTATGTAAATTCCTTAACTTTTTTGTGCCTCTGTTTCCCATCTGTAAAATGAAAGGCTAGAGCAGGGGACCTCAGCAATTTCTTCTAGATCTTCTTTCTTTTAATCACATTCACTGAATTCACTGGGGTGCATTTTCTTCTTAACCATTCTGCTCATGCTGGTGGTTTGGCTCAAGTGGTACAAGCCTCTGGAGTGTTCTCTTCTTGAGAAGCAGGCTGCTTTGGGGTGGGGGTGGGAACCTCAGTCTGGGATGCTTCTTCTCCACCGTTCCTTCTGAGCCACTGTAGAGGAGGATTCTGGGGCTCTGATCAGTCACTAAGCAGGAAGCAAACGATATGAAACAGTAGGACCAAAGCTATCTTTACCTTGACATTTCTGGCTATTTTCTTAATTTGTTTGACTCAATTCCCTGATTTCTAGAGTCATAGATCTGACTCTACTTGTAGATGTTCTATAGCTCTGAGGTGGCAGGCACGTGGAGATCGCCCTGCGGTGTCCCAGGGAGGTGGGGTTGGCTAGTTCTGGGGAAGAGCTGTTGGCAACCACGCCTCAGCCTGAGCTCCTGGCTCCTGATACAATCTCTCCATGGCAACCAGCTTCCACTACTACTTAGCTGCCCCAGTGTACCTCGCTCAGACCTGCAACAAGGAAACCAGCTCCAAGAGGGCTCAGGCTGCAGAAAACATGATTAAGTATATACCGTGTGCCAGACCCCACCCCGGGCCCTGGGCACCAAGAGGGAGGAGATGCAGGAACTGGGCTAGAGGAGCTCACAGCTGCCTAAGACAGACGATTATGGAGTAGAAAAAGTGAAATAACCAAGTGATGTGCAAGATTCAGAGATAGCACGGACAGATGGCTGGCATTCTCCCAGCACACCAGGAGAAGCCTTTTTGGAGGAGGTAATATCTGGGCTGCATCCGGAAGGCTGCCAATGGAAGAGGCAGGAGTTTGGAGGTCCCTTTCTAGACAGGGTCTCCTGACCCCATGAATTCAAAGGTAATCATAATTCTGATGCTGTCTCTAGGACAGTGGCTTATAACCTTCCAAAATTACATCAGAATTGACTTAGGTGGAGAGAGATAGGGGAATCCACATCTTGTAGTAAATGTCTCAGATAGTTCTGATACCTACAGTGTGTCCTTTCCTTGAGCTCCTCCTCCTGAAACCCCTCAAGAAGGAAACAGAACCCAAGGTTGGGAGGTGGGAGAGAGCACAGCATACAATCAGAAACATACGATCAGAAACAGAATTTCCATGGTGGCGCCCTTGGACATTTGAAAGGTACATGCATGGGTTGCCTGGGTGGCTCAGTGGGTTAAAGTCTCTGCCTTCGGCTCAGGTTATGGGGATAGAGCCCTGCATCAGGCTCTCTGCTCAGTGGGGAGCCTGCTTCCCTTCCTCTCTCTCTGCCTGTCTTTCTGCCTACTTATGATCTCTGTCTGTCAAATAAATAAATAAATAAATATCTTTTTAAAAAAAGAAGAAGAAGAAGAAGAAGAAGGGTATATGCATCCCACATAACCGTGAGTAAAGTGCCGGCTTCCAAATGAGGTAGGGACCAGGATGTATCTGTTATCTGCGCCTTCTTAAATTCCTGCCTTGCAAATAAGTAGTAAAACCCAGCTACTCACCAGTTTTTGTTACCAACCCACCCTTCCCCTAGGGTTCTCTGACAGGAACCAGATGAACACGAAACTGCTTTCTCATCCCTGTCTTGTCTCCTGATCACTGTCTCACACTCCATGCTTTCTTCTGGGTGAATTCTTACTGACCATGAAAGTCCATTCAAAAAAGAAAAAAAAAAGACATTTTGAGGGGCTTCCTAGGGATAGTTTTTAAGAGAGAGAGCACACACAAGTGGCGGTTGTGGGGAAGGGCAGAGGATGAGGGAGAAGAATCTTAAGCAGGGTCCATGCCCAGCACAGAGCCCAATGCCGGGCTCCATCTCACGACCCCAAAATCTGAGCCAAAATCAAGAGTGCAATGCTTAACCGACTGAGCCACCTAGGCACCCCCGCTAGCGATAATTTTTATCATGACCTTCCCCCACCACACAATTATAGGAAATTTCAGGATAAAGCAGTAAAAGTCATCTGGAATCCTATTTTTACATACTTTTAATATTTGATCATTTTCCAGCAACTCTTTCCTCCATCAGTTGCTGTCTTTTATGGAATCGGGATTATACGTTTTACAAGGCATGAGTACAAGACAGAACATATAATAGGTTCATTCTACTTTTCCCCACACCTGGAAACCAACTTTGTAGTTTTAAATCACGTGTTTTTGATGAAACGCTGTATTTTTGAGCATTTTTCCCTATGTCATTAAATAATCATCAAAAATAAGATTTTAAGTGCACTATATTCTCTTGTATGGTTGAACCATTATTTATTTTCCTACTGTTCTTATTACCATTCCCCAGGTTACTTATGTCCCTTCTTTTTACCCTGTTATATATAACACAGGAGTTGGCATTCTTCTATGTAAACCTTGAACACATCTGTGATGTGTCCTGTAAGAAAGATTCCTAGAAATGGTTTGTCCCGCAATAAAGGGAATGACCACTTTAAAGGTTTGTGATATCTCTTCCTGTTTCCTTCCAGAAAGATTGTGGTGACCTTTGTTTCACTGCAGTAGTAAATAAGAGTATTCTTTTTCTCCATGCATATTGTTGGTTGGTATTATTATTAATCATCTGTTCACCCCTTAGGGTCTTATCCCCTTCTGCCTTGTTTTGGAGCTGAGTTTTTATATCTTCCCTTGTTCCCTGAAGAACTAGCAGGGTCCTGTTGCACCCTGTAAATACTTACGGGGCACTTCCAACTCCTCCAATAGGTGCAGAGCATACCACTCCCCCATGTACATAGTCTGGCCCCCCAGGAAGTCTCCTCCAAACCTGCAAAATGAAAACACATTTTTCCTGGTTACAAAATAATAAAAAGTTGGGGTGTCTGGGTGGCACAGTCAGTTAAGCGCCCAACTCTTGTTTTTAGCTAAGGTCGTGATCGTGGGGTCATGGGATCAAGACCCACAGCGGGCTCCATGTTCAGCACAGAGTCTGTTTGAAGAGTCTCTTCTTCTGCTTCTCTCCCCGCTCACTCACTTGTGTGCTCTCGCTTTCTCAAAAAAATCTTTAAAAATAATAATGACAATAAACAAATTAGAAGAGTCATTAATAATATAACTATCCAGAGAAAAATATGAATAACAATTTGAGACAGATCCTCCTGGACATTTCGCTCCATTTATAGTCACACACTAGATGTATGTGTGTTGAGTTACCCAAATAGGATCAAGTTAAACAGTCTATTTTTTTTTAAAGATTTTATTTATTTATTTAACAGAGAGACAGAGAGCACAAGCAGGGGGAGAGGCAGAGGGAGAAGGAGAAGCAGGGTCCCTGCAGAGGAGGGGAAGCCTGATATGGGACTCGATCCCAGAACTCCGGGGTCATGACCTGAGCCAAAGGCAGTGGCTTAACCAACTGAGCCACCCAGGCACCCCCTCATTGTATGATTTCTTATATCTTTCTATGTCAATAGATAAAAATTTAGAGAGACGGTATCATTTGGTGGTTAAAATCATGGACCCTGCGCCATTTCTTACTTGATACACTGTAGCCATCTTTCTTGAAAGTGCTGGATTGGTTTTAGGCATTCTTTTGGACAGCTCCACGATACACTATCACATGGCTGTGCCACAGTCTGCGGAGAATTTCCTTAATGATGGACTTTTCCTCCACTGTTTTTGCTCCTACAAACAATGCTACAGTGAACATCTTTCCCTGTATACCTGTGTATACTCATGGGGATTCTTTTATAGGAGAAATTCCTAGAAGTGGAATTACCAGCTAAGTGGGCACGTAGATTTTTAAAGGTTTATCATACGTATTGCCAAACGGCCCTCCATAAATATCACACCAATTTCAAGTTCCACCAGTGGGCTCTGACTGTGCTTGTTCTTCCACAGCTGGAAATGAGTATTACAGAATCCTGTGTGTCATCCTGGGTTTTCATCATTGTCATCTTATGAGGGTCATGGAACCTCTTTGTCACTTTAATTTTCTTTTCACGGTAGTGAGATTAAAACTAGTTTCCTGTGTTCAGTGATCACTTGTATTTCTTATAAAAAGTGCCTGCCCATCATCCTTTATTGGTGTATTTCACCTGTTCTTTTGTGTGTTTTTCTTGTTGATTTGTAAGTACTTTATAATATTAATTACAGTAAATCTCTGTCTATACATACGTTGTATATATCTCCCTCATTTTATTGATTTTTTTTTCAATCTTTTTTCTCTTTCTTCTTCAGTTTGGGCAATTTCTACTGGTCTGTCTTCAAGCTGACAGATCTTTTCCTCTGTGCTCTTGATTCTAAGCCCAGCCACCGAATTATTTCATTTAAGGTGGGTCTTTTTCTCCAGTTGTAAGTTTGCATTTGGTTCTTTTCTCATCTTTTCTCTTGCTCTGCTAAGAGTCCCTCTCTTTTCACTTGTTGTTGCCCTATTTTCCTTTATTTCGTGGAACTTCATTATAATAGCTGCTTTCAAGTCCGTGTCTGGTCATTCTGGCATCTGTACTATTTTAAGGTTACTCTGTTGATTGTCTTTTCCCTTGAAGGATGGATGCCGTTTTTCTGGTTCTTCACGTGCTGAGTCATCTGGGTCTGTATCCTGGGCATTGGCTACGTCGGGATTCTGTCAGTTTATTTCAGCAGCCTGCCTGGGGGTGGACCCAGACAAGGTCCACTGCCGTGGCAAGCGCCGTGGCACTCGTGGCAGCAAAGACTCAAATCTCAGCTCAATTCTTCAATCGTCAGCCAGACTATTTGTCTGCATACATGCATGGGTCAGAGCTGTTCAGAGGCTTGGGTGGAGTTTATGAACTAACCTGGGATCTTTTTTCTCTGACTCCTTCCTTTCCAGAGCTTCCCCCTCACACTCTAGTGGCCCAGGTGGACTCGGACTATTTATTGGCTCCTCAGGTCAGAAAAATGTGGGTTGTCTGTGACAATTTTTACTGCCCTGCCCTTCACCCCAGCTGTGGCCTGTCCTTAAGGCCAAGTCACCCAAAGTTGCAATTTGCCCCATGCTGACTCCTTCCTTCAAGTTTTGACTCCTCTCCAAAATCCTTCTGTTTTGTTCACTTTCAAGTAGTTGTCTTGTTCTTTTGTGTTTTTTGTTTTGTTTTGTTTTGTTTTGGAGTTTACTCTTATCAGCAGAAGGGACCATCTGTTATGAACCCACTCTTCCATACAGGAAACAGAATTACAGTTTGTTTGGCTGGTTGGTATAGGCAAGTTTAATATTTTTACCTCGCCACATTTATCTGTCATTTTCTTCATGGTTTCTGAGTTGGTACTCTGCATTAAACTATCTTCTCCACCTCCTGTGTATTAAAAAATCTGTTTTCAAGTTGGATGGAACTTGCATTCATGTCAGACTTACAGCTTCTGGTTGGATCAAAGTTCCCAGAACCAAGCGAATGCAGTTGCATTGGGTGTGGAGAGGAGGACCGGAGAGGGCAGAACCACGGGATGGAATGATTAAGACCAGCTAATTGGCTATCCCTAGAGTCGTGATCAAGACAAAGAGATTGGGAAACAAGGGGATGCCTTTGATGAAAAGCATTTTTAGGACTGGTGTATGTCATTCTTCGATCCAGACCTCAGCCCAGCAGCATGTGGCTCTTAGCCAGAGCTGTCACTCTCTCCGCAGCCCCATCCATTCTCAGCCAACAGGAGACACAGACATGTACTCCAGCAGGGCCCACATGAGAAAGCAGCGTGAGGTTGCCCACTTGGTTACTGGCTCTCACCTAGAACCGTTCCGCTCCTCAGAAGGACAGTAGAAAATCATGGTCAAGGACCCAGGTTTGGGGGTTAGGCATACCTGGGTCCAAACTTTGATTCCGCTGTCGTAAGCTGTTTAACTTCTCTGAGCCTTGGTTTCTCCTTTTATGAGATCAGCAGAAAAAAATGGTACCTGTTTCATAGTGCTGTGAGGGCTTGCAAGAGGCAGTCCTGGGCAAGGTTTAGTCCAATAGCTGGGGCAGAGAAGACTCACTCAATGAGGAGGAGGCACTGGGCTGTCCCGCCAGAGACATGGTATTTTGTCACCTCTGGCTGCGTGGCCCTGGGCAAACCCTGCAGTCTGTGTTTCCCTCTGCAGGAATTTCCACGTCTGGAACGAAGGCTGGTTTGTGCGAACTGACCTGGGCCCATCATACAACGGATGGCAGGTTCTGGATGCCACCCCCCAGGAGAGGAGCCAAGGTAACCCTCTTCCGGCCCTACTGGTCACCCCCTTCTCTGGGTTTCACTCTCTGTCCTGGCCTCTCAATTCTTTACAGTGGTAGACAGCAGCAGAAAGCCACTGAGGGCTCTCCATCCCTGGAAGGCACGATGGAATTAAACCAAAAATATTTTCAGAGAAGACTTCCCATCCTAATTTTGCCTGGCTCAGGCTGCTATTTAAATGAGTGGCTTCCCCGCGCCCACACGACTGTTGTCAATGCTGTGGAGGCCCCGGCACATGCCAGGCAGCAAGGAAAAGAACCCACGTTCTGCCAACAGTGATTTCCCCACACAGCCTCTAGTAACCTATGTCTCCTAGCACAGAAACCGTCTGGCCCCTGTTGCCCCAGGGATTTAGCCCAAATTCCCCAGCTTGGCTGGAGGTCTCCATGATCATGACCCCCAGCCCTCCATCCTATCCACAGCATCCCTCTGCCAAACCAAATTCTCCTTCCTATAGTCTGGTCCCATCCCTGTCCCTGGGCCCAGGGCTTCTGCTCCCACTTCTGGCCACTCACTTCTGAGCTTGGGTCCCAGACCCTCCAGGAATCTTTCTTTACCCTCTTGGGGCCTCCAGGGCATCTCTTATTTGCTACCTTCATTTTGAATTGTTTTTCTCATATTAAAAAAAAAAAATCATGGGGCCCCTGGGCGGCTCAGTTAGTGAAGCGTCCGACTTTTGATTTCAGCTCAGGTCTTGATTTCAGGGCCGTGAGTTCAAGCCCCATGTTGGGCTCCACCCTGGGTGTGGAGCCTACTTTTTAAAACAATTGACAATAAAAGTAACATGTGCCCATGGTTAGAAAAATTTCAAACCATTCTAAAAGGATTCACAATAAAAACTAAGTCATACCTCCCTCCCCTAACCCAGTCCCTCTACCAAAAGCAATAAGCATTACTGGATTTGGAGTGGGAGGTAACCTTCCAGATATTTTCCAGGCCTCTGTATTTCACACTTTTGACCGTGACCCATTAATGGTTATAAAAGCAAGTTAGTGGGTTGTGACTATCATTTTCAGAAATGAAGTAAAATAGGGGCCCCTGGCTGGCTCAGTCGGTGGAACATGTGACTCTTGATCTCAGGTTGTGAGTTTGAGCCCCACACTCGGTGTGGAAATTACTTAAAACTAAATCTTTTAGGGACACTTACTTGGGTGGCTCAGTCAGTTGAATGTCTGCCTTCAGCTCAGGTCCTGATCCCAGAGTCCTGGAATCCAGCCCTGTGTCTGGCAGCCTGCCTCTCCTTCTCCTCCCAGCTCCTGCTCTCTCTTGCTATTTCTGTCTCTCTCTCTCTCTCTCTCTCAAATAAATAAATAAAATCTTTAAAATAAATAAATAAATAAATCTTTTAGAAACAAAAGAAAGAAATGAAGCAGAATGGCATAGAAAGGTAGGGGGAGAGAAAAAGAAAAAAACTACTAGGAAAAGAAAAAACTATCAGAATGCACTGGACACAGTAAGAACAAGTATTGTCCTGTAAAACTTTTGTCTCAGGACCATCTATGTCCTGTGACCTAGAGATCACAGTTTAAAAAAAAAAAAAAAGTTGAAAGTCACTCTTCCATACATATAAAAGTACCTGTATGTGGGGTTTTTTTTTGTTTTGTTTTGTTTTTTGAGGAGGTTTTGTTTTGTTTTTAGAGAGAGGTAACAGGGGAGAGGGAGAATCTTAAGTAAGCTTCACACTCAGCACGGAGCCTGACATGAGGCTCGATCTCATCATCCCGAGATCATGACCTGAGCCAAAATCAAGAGTCAAACGTTTAACCAACTGAGCCACTCAGGCACCCCATTCGTGTCTTTTTTGTTTCTTTGTCTTATAAACACAAATAGAATAATCCCCTTCTTTCTGTTCTGCCACACCTTGCTTTATTCAGCTGGGCACTTGGTGAATGACACTCTCTATTCTCTATTTCTACATCTACATATCTATCTACATCTCTATCCATCTATCTGACCTTGCCTGTGCCCAGTGCTGGAAGAGGAAGGTGATAGGCAGGGCTGGGAGCTCAGAGGAGCAAGACTCCTATGGGTTGGGTATAAGGAATTCTTCTAGGAGTTGGGAGTAAGGAGTTGGGAAGGATGATTTGTGGGGGTTGAAAAGAGGCAGCCATGAGCACAAGAGAGACAGCCCAAGGGCAGCGGGTCAGCATCCACCATGCGCCGGCGGAGGGCAGGACAGGGCCGGGTGGTGCCACTTGGAGGGCCAGGTCCTGGAGTGGGCTGCGGCCCCTGGCTTTGGCTTGCATGTGGTCTCTGCACCTCACCACCAGGGGTGTTCCAGTGCGGTCCAGCTTCCGTTGTTGCTGTCCGAGAGGGTGATGTGAACCTGGACTTCGACATGCCCTTCGTCTTTGCGGAGGTGAACGCCGACCGCATCACGTGGATCTACGATGCCTCCAACAACACCCAGAAGCGGAATGCCTCAGACACCCACAGCATTGGCAGGTACATCAGCACCAAGGCGGTGGGCAGCAACTCTCGCATGGACATCACCGAGAAGTACAAGTATCCGGAAGGTAGGAAGGGCTCTGGTGGGGCCGTGCGGCCGGGGCTTGACGGTGGGAACACAGCTTTCAGGGTGGAGAAGGGAAAATCCCTCGTACTCCTCCTGTGTTCTCAGAGCATTCTGCCTGAATGGTAGGAGGGCTCCCTGGCGCCTAACTCGCAGCTCTGAGGACTATTTCCGGTGGGGACACACTATTTCCGGTAGGGACAGACCTGTCACAGCAGATGCGGTGCTGGTAGAATTCTGCCATGGGGCCCCGCAGCTGTCAGCCCAGCTCTTCTCCAGCTGTGTCCCTTTCCCACAACTGGGGTGACAGCTCTGTGATTGGACATCATGGGGAGAACCCCCACCCTCACCCCCAGGCTGCCCAGGGCTCTAGGAGAAATTTCTCGGGCAGCCTGCTCTCCAAGCCTCCAAGAAACACAGGCAGGAAACACTGTCTGAACAAAGAAGAGGACAAAGACCCTGAAAATGTGGGTCTCTGCTGTGTATGCATCAGAGGTCCCCCAAGAAGCCTGAAACACCCATATGAGTCACCAGAAGTCTCGTTTCTACAAAGTTGCCTCTGCAAATCCCATTAGCTACCTTAGTTTGGAAGCTGCCCTCAGAGTCAGCAGCCCGTCTCGCTGGGGACTCTCTAGGTGACGTTCATCTGTAGAAACAGCCAAGAGTAAATGAACACTGACTGTAGCCAGCCAGTCACTCTGTAACAGGTCCCATCTCTCTCTTTCTGGTGTGTTTGGAAAGAGACTCTTTGGCTGATCTCATAGATTATAGGTTCTGAGGGGTCAAGCAAAGTGCTCTCCTAAAGGCACCTAGAGCACACCCTAAAGTGAACCCCCAAACTCTCACTGCCACTGGCTAGTGGTATCAGTCCCAGTTCACCAAAGAGAGAAGGTGGAGAGCTAGGAAATGGGGTCTGACTCCAGGTCCAAGTGGATGACCCCTCCGGGTAGTGGTACCTGTGGATACTTAGAGGCACAGGCCTAGGGTCATGGTACTGATGGCCTTGGTGTGGTCCTCAGTCTACCTCTGCAGGCCATTCCATGGCTAGGGTCAAACAGCCCTTCTCTCATGCACTGAGACTTACCCAAGTGCCCACTCCATGCCAGCTCCAGGGAGGCAACGAGGGACATGGCAGATGAGGCCTCTGCTCCCCCTGCCCCCCGCCCTGAGCTCACATATGTAGAAGTATTTTCAACACTGTCACAATGGAGAAACAAGTGTAGGGGCCAGGGAACAAATAATCAGGGGCTGGAGGTCAACTCCAGTCCTACAGTGATCACGAGGAGACCCCAAGCAGGAGTCTTAGGATCTTGATCCCTTGTTTCTTCACCCGTAAAATGAAAATAGCAGTGCCCATCTTCCGTAGGATTTAAATGAGCTGGTGTACAGAGGTGATGTTTATCAACTTCGACATCTATAGCATCACTGGTATAATGACCCCCTGAGGTGCCTTTTGAAGTGCACTGCTTACTTGGATGTACGTCCTTTGGGGTTCCTTCCCTTACTGTCATACCTTGATTGTGCCTATTGAAGGGCTATGTCTGTCCTAGCCAAACCTCCAAAGCTACAGAGAGAGACCAGGCTATGGTCAGGTTGGGGGTGAGTCCCAGCAGGAATCTTGGCAATGCCCCAGCCTCTCTCTGCGTGACAGCAGAGCTGGTCACATTCCCAGTTGTTGCCCCGTTCTCCTTACCTAATGATGCCAGCTTGTCTGCAAGAGCCCCAGGCAGGAAAAGCTCATAAAACGGGTTGCTAAGCATTTGTGCAATGGCAACACCAAAGGAGAAAAGAGTAGCAGGAAGCTTAGTCTTGAGTAAGTCCATCAGGTGACCTATATAGGTATCTGGGCTCTGAGCCTCGTTGTGCAAACACGCCTGCTTTGAGGTCTCCTGGGCACAGAAGGCTCAGCTCCCCGCACATACATCAGCCCTGGGTGTGGACTTACGACTCGACTGCAGGATGGGAAGGCACCAGAAAGAATCCAACCCACCAGGAGCTATCAGCTCGGGTAATCTGGCTGCCTGCCTCCTTTTCCCCAGGATGTTGGGGGTGGGGGGGACTTGGACTATGGATGTAGACACCTGGAGACTGCCCCCTCTCTGCCTCTCTAACCCCAAGATTAGACCAGTTGCTTGAACCAGTCGCTTCTCGTCCTTAGGACCTTACTTCTAATGTGATGGGCTTGGATGAGTTGCCCTCTGAGGTCTTGGCCACTTGTTACATGGAACTTAGGGGAAAGGCCACCACGGTTGACTTTGAGGGTACACCGTGGCCACGCTCTGGGGGCCGTTTATACCATCATATTACACAGCGCTCACAATCTGAGTCAGAGTTAGAAAACCCGTCCTTTGTGTTTTTAAAACCTGAAGTCTCTCAACAACTTAAACCAGTTGTAACTCGGAACCAAACCAGCCACTGGGAATTGTTTTTTGTTTGTTTTGTTTTGTTTTGTTTTGTTTTGTTTTGACAAGGGCAGAAGCGCCCCTCTTTGACCTCGAAGCATCTTTAGAAACAAAGCAGAATAACATGGGAACGTGGTTTGGAAACAAATTCTTTGGATGAAGCCAATTCTAAATCATAACTTTTTTTTTTTTTTTTTTGCTTTTTTGCTTAAGAACTCATTCTACCCTTTTTTAGACTCCATTTTTGTTACTTGTGTCTAAAGGAGCTGTTTGTTCTCACAAAGGACCTTTTCTCCAAATATAAAGAAATACAGGAAATGAAGAAAAGGGAGGAGAAACCAATCTAGTTAGCCTGAGCCAAATATCAGACCATACGGTTGTTTTGTGCAGGTTCTGATAAAGTGTTCCCTACAGCTGGTTTGGAAACGCAGAACTGACCGGCAAAGCACAGACCACCTGGTCAGTGAGCCTCACGTTAAGGAGGATGAAATGGAGAGACCCGGAGAGCGGGCACACTTGCTTGTATCAGAATCCTTGCAGAGCCAACAAGGCTGCCACCCCTTCCCTGTGATGCTTCCCTCTTTCCCCATCGTGCAGGTTCCAGCCAGGAGAGACAAGTGTTCGAAAAGGCCTTGGGGAAACTCAAACCCCATGCATCCTTTGGTGCCACCTCTGCGAGACCCTTGGCACGAGAGGAAAGGGAGCCCAGCATCTCAGGGAAGTTCAAGGTAATTGGCATTTTGGAGGTGGGCAAAGAGGTCAACATGGCCCTGTTGCTCAAAAACCTTACAAGCGACATGAAGACGGTGACCGTGAACATGACAGCCTGGACCATCGTCTACAACGGCACGCTGGTGCACGAGGTGTGGAAGGACTCCGTCACAATATCCCTGGATCCCAAAGAAGGTAACTCGTCCTGTGGTATGTGGGGGACGCCACGCACCCAGGGTGGCTGATGGCCTTCTGGGGTTGGAGAGTAAGGAACAATATGGGGGTCTTGGTCCTGGGTTTCCTACTGCAAAATCCAGGCCCACTCCCCATCTTCTACAGCCTATTTCTGCCACCCCTGCCACCTGCCACCCCCACCCCACAATGCATTACTTTTCAGGTTTGACCCCAGGAGGGTTGCAACATACAGCAGGGTCTTAAACCCTCGTCCAGTGTTCCTCCCCGCATAACTGCCAGGTGGGGAGTCTCCTGATTCCTGAGGGCAGGGATGCCTGAGAATGTGGGAGGAACGGAGACTGGCGGCTGCTGGGAAGGGAGCGAGGCGGAGCAGCAAAGGGCTGGTGCTCTGGGAGAATTTGCAGGCAGGTGTGCTCACATTGGCAAAATCCTCCAAGCTGTTATGAAAAGTTGAGCCTTACAAAGCAGATAAATAAGGGTGGGGTGGCTATTTGCTTCACATAAATAAAAACTGATTAATCATACAGCCCATTTTGAAAGAGCTCTGTCTGTAGGGAAACGGAGATGCTTTACACCTGCCAGAAGGCAGTATCCCTAGCAAACCTAGCTGCTGGCGGAATTTTAGCAGAAATCTGCCCCACACCAGAAGCAACCGCCAGGCTCCCAGCTACCATCAGAGCCCAAGGGAAGAGCTATTTTTGCAGGCCAAAACTAGTTCACAAGAGGAAAATGGTAAAAATTTTTTAAAAAATTCGTTCTCTGCGTTCATCTGCCCATTCAGGGTAGGCCAAGCTAATTCCTCTGGTGCCAGCAGCAGAGATAACTTCCTCCTCAGTATATGAACCTGTGGGTGCCAGGGCACCCCAGGCCACCCAGCGTGACCACTGAGAGAGAGGTGGGAGTGACCTAGACCACAGAGGAGGGAGAGGGGCCCTGAGGCTTAGGAGGAGCCAGGTAAAAGGACAGAAGCCAGGGTAAGGCATTTCCACTTGAGGGAACCGTGCGTGTCCAAGCGCGCAGGTGACCGTAGGCCTGTGCTGTCAGAGGACAGACGGGAAACACTGAGGACTCTTTCAAGGGAAAGGTGAGTAAGGTTTCAGTGATGCAGGGCCAGACTAAGGACTCTGAACTTTATTTCTGAGGCAGCAAGGAGCCACGGAAAATTTCTGAAGTGACAGGGAAAAGCGGGAGCGTGGTGTTGACAAGGGGGCAGAGGGCATGATTCTGATGCCACGGCTGCCTGGTGCGTGGGGGTGACTGGGAAGCAGGAGGGACCAGCAGTGGGGAGGTGGCTCAGGATGCTGTCACAACAGAATCCCAGGAGATTAGTCCACCTGGGAGGATCCTGAGCATGTCCGGAGCCAATCCCTGGCTTCCCTTCCTAGTTATTATTTGTTGTCATCATTAGGCAATCGGGGAGCATTTGTATTCTTTCCTGCCCTCTGACATTTTCCAGAATGGGAGGAAGCTTCAGTCCCTACCAGCCCATTCTCCTGGGAAGTTGCCCAGCCAGTCAGAGGCCCGGTGCCTCCCCCGGCCTCTGCTCTGCCGGGTGCCCAGAACAGGGGCATGTTTCCCACAGAACCAGGCAGCGAGGGCTCAGTCAAGCCCAGGGCTGCAGACCTTCCCGGCCGGGTCCCCGCCACCTTGGCTTGGCGTCAGCTCTGAAGTTTCCAGAAATCAACCCCCCTCACTCTCACTCTGCCCTCCTTGGCTTCTCCTTCCAGAAATACAGCACCCTGTGAAGATTACATATGCTCAGTATGAGAAGTACCTGAAGGCAGATAACATGATCCGGACCACAGCTGTGTGCCAGGTGTCTGACGAGGCTGAGGTGTTGGTAGAAAGGGACATCATCCTGGACAACCCCAGCCTGACCCTGGAGGTAAAAGTGGGTGAAGGGGTGCCCATCCGGCCAGCCCGGCCCTGCCGGCACCCCTGAGCCACAAGGAAGCTAGGGAACTTGGCCTAGCTCGGGTCCTGCCTCTGCCACACGGATGGGCCAGAGCTCCTGCTCAGACCGGCGTCCTTGTTCCTTATGATAAATAGGCACATTTGCTCATGGGCTTCTTTGGTTCTGGTCCAGAGGCACTGGGGGCACCCTCTGAGAAGCAGCTGGAGGGACTCCTCAGCTCCCTCACCCACTCAGCTCTGAGCACCTGCCGTCTTCCAGGCTCTGCCAGGCTCAGGAATCACAAAGAGTCACAAGGGGAGGGTCCTGCCCAGGGGGAGCCCACAGCCCAGCCCCGGACCGTGTTGGTGGAGTGTATCAGAATGGGGCACCCCTCACTTGCATCTCTCCACATTCAAGATGCCAGAGTTACAGAATCATGGACTTTTAGGAGCCTGCTCTCATGCTCCCATACCCTGCCACTTCACACATGAATGAACTGAGGCCCAGAGAAGAGAGGGGAACTGTCATTGCTGCCAGAGCCAGGGCTGGACCTCAGGCCCTGGGACTCCCAGCCCAGGGCCTTTTCAGGTGTCTGGATGTGTCCACAGCCAGCAAGAGCATCTTCCCAGTGGTCGAGGATGAGGATGTCTCTGTCTCTGTTTTTAAGGCTTGTTTTTGGCTGTGACTTGGCTCCCAGGTCTTTCCTAGGAGCCCAGCTGCGGGTTGGGGATGGGAGCTGCTGGAGGGGGCTTGCAGGTGCACCTGGGACCGCTCTGTCCCTTCTCAGCACTAGGCCAGTACTTGGGCTGACTCCAAGCCCATCCCTTCCTGTCTAGCCTACCTGGGACTTACCCACCCTTTCCTTCTCCCCCAGCCCAGGGCGGAGGATACCAGAGGCAGACAGCACGGACCTGAGGGGTGAGGGGCTGGCGGGCAGGGGCAGGCAGACAGATGGGCAGAGGAGACGGATATTCCCATGAGGTCCCACAGAGAGGCTCACGGGTCAGGTCCACCCACATCTGTTGTGTCTCTACCATCTGCCCCAGCTGCCTAGACAATGCTTGCCTTTTCTGTCCCATCACAATGCCACCAGCATTGCAAGCCCAGATTTCTAGAGAAGCCAGGTAATTGTGGCCTCCTTGGTCCTACCCCTCCCTAAGCTGCACCCTAGCTGCAGGGATTTCTGACCTCAGAGGGCAGAGACCAAGGGCATGCACTCCCATGCAGCCAGCCTGTGACTGAGCTCTTTTCCTTCTTCTGGTTGGTGCGGACCGTCCTTCCAAATACGGATCAGTCTCCCACCTCAGAGGGGGAGCTAGTGACTGGACAGGCAGTTTGGGGGAAAGCAGAGAGGGGCAGGAGTTCAGCCATTGAATCACCACCATGAATCAACAGCCACGCTGAGTAACCCTTGATCTCTGTGTCTCAGGCGCCCCAGTGCTGTTATGGGGATAATAAAATACTTCCCTTGCAGGTGTCCTGCCCTCAGAGAAGCCTTTCCCTTATGTGCCCCCTCCCTAACCCTCCAAATTAAGCGTGGTCCTTAGTTACACACCCTTGAGAGCCTTCTGTCCTCTCACTTTGTTCTAGTTGAAGTCAGACATTTCTTTATTTGTGTACTTGTTTGGTCTCGGTCTCCTGCAGACTGTCAACTCCACCAGGGGAGGCGCTGTCCTGTTCTGGACCCATCACTGCCCTCCCTGGTACAATATGTTGGAAACTAATCAGAATTTGTAAAATAACCAGGACTGGAGTCGAGCACTCCAGGTCGGTGCTCTGCCCCACTCACAAGAATCTTCATTGTCAGTCCACACTTGTCTTCTGTGTGCTGAAGCCTCTCCTGCTTCCCAAGACATTTCCAAGGACTGTGCATTGTCCCAGCAGACATGATGGACAGCTGAGGGTTGATGCCCCTGCTGAGGGTGGGAGGTGACATCAGGTAGCAGCCAGTTCAGTTAGGAAAAGATTCCATGCTAAAATGATCCTTGTTTAAAGGAAGGTGGTTTCCCCTTGCTTATTCTCCTTTACCCTCAAACATTCTTACAGCTTTATCTTTTATTCAACACTTTGGCTCTGCATCTTTCAGATTTCCATATCAATTCAGCTCTGTCTTTAAAGAGACTATAATATCTTTAGAAAGGAGATTAGAATATAAACAGGCTGAAAAGGTGCCACCGAGAACTTTCTTACTTAATCTTTTAAAAAGGCATCTGAGGGCGCCTGGGTGGTTTAGTCGGGAAAGCATCTGACTCTTAATTTTGGCTCAGGTCACAATCTCAGGGCTGTGAGACTGGGCTTCTCGCTGGGTGTGGAAACTGCTTAAGATGATCTCTCTCTCTCTCTCTCTCTCTCTCTCACCCTCTGCCCCTCTCCTGCCCTCTGAAAAAAGGGGGGGCATCTGATCATTCTTATTTTGGACATCTTTGTGTGTATTTCTTCCTAAAACAACCTCATCTTTACCTCAGCCTTCAGAGCATCAGCATATTCTTGTCTTGATGAAAAAATCAATGCTTAGCTCACTTGGAGCAAGGCACAGATTTTTAAACTCATGAGGGTAATCTCTATGAAAAGATAACAGTTTTGGTGAAATCCCGTGATCTTATCAGGCACTGATCAGCAACAGACATTAAGGACGTTCCATTGTGGAATCAGACCATGAAATCTGAACTTTGTTCCAAAGAGTCATGTCCCTCACCTTGGCCCAGGAACCACTGATTCTGAGACTCAGATTTCTGGTGGCTCTTGTAGTCTCTTTTGGGAGTATAAACAGATTTGGGTCAACAGGCCAGGGTGGTAAGCAGCAATAATGAAAGAAGAACAAATACATGAAAATCTCAAACTGAATATCAACATGAAAAATATGGCAGTGGTGATGTAGTCATGTATCCCAATGGCATAAAATTACGTGTCCCATTGCACAGCACGTCACGGCCGTAAGTGAGTTCCATGGGAAGAATTACGGTAAAGATCATGGTATGCGCCAAGTATTGGCAGATAACCCAGGGCCTGGTAAGAAGAGAGAAGGCTCTGGAACCAGAGAGGCCTTGGTTTTTGAGTTTATCTGAACTGAAGCTTTATTGCTGTCACATGGTAAAAAGGAGAAAAGGAATCCTGCAGCTACACAATTTCATGTTCTTTTTTCCAGACGTTCTTTTCTGCATCCATGATCTCATTTGGTTCTCTCTGTGCAAGGCGGGGAAGGACGATTAGCCCTCTTTATCAGATGAGGGAATTGAGGCCTAGAGAGATGACGTGTCCACTCAGTCATGGCTGTTTCTTGGCAGAAACACAGCTTTCTCTTCGACAGCAAACCAATAGTTCAGGTGGCTTTTCCGATGGGAAACCAAGGCTTCTCTGGCCTCTGACCAAGGACAGTGGGATGTGGGAGCTCTGCCCAGACCACACACGGCACACAGGGAAGCTCTTTCAAAGGACATCCATAGACTGATGTATCATCAGAGGAGAGGGGCCTGAGTTGAGGTGGGAGCCCAGTGCCATGTCCTGTGGAGAAGAGCGTGAGGCTCTGAGGACATGGTTGGGGGGCGTGGGTAGGTCTGAGTAGGCTCGGGCCTCCCAGGGAGGGCGCTTCTAGGCTAGAAGGGGAGACACAGGACCCATGAATAAGAGCCTCAAGGAAGGTACTAGGTTCAGAATGAAATAGTCCCCAGCCCACTGAGCAACCCATACGGAGCTCGACTATCCTGGGAGGCGGGTTTGCCCTTCCCAGGATGACTGTGAACACAGCAGAGAAGCTGAAGTGCTCTCAGCTGCTACAATGTGCGGCGGCAGGTGAGCTGAGTAGCCAGGCCCTGACCTGGTCACCACCCTCCTGTAGGTGCTGGACCAGGCGCGAGTGCGGAAGCCTGTGAACGTCCAGATGCTCTTCTCCAACCCGCTGGACGAGCCGGTGAAAAACTGCGTGCTCATGGTGGAGGGCAGCGGCCTGCTGCTGGGTAGCCTCCGGATTGAGTGAGTCCTGGGCCTCAGGGGCCAGGTGGGATGGTGGGAGAGGGTCCGAGGGGCCTTCCCCACAGCCCCGGGGGGACCCTGCCTGTGGATGTGCACATTTGCCTTTGGTCTGGGGGTTTGCTGGACTGGAACTCCTGGGAAGTTGAGATCACCAGAGCTTGGAGCTAGTGCCTAGGGCTTAACATATGTGGGAGATCACGGGACTCCCTTCCTTCCCCTACTGAGGGCCCCAGTGTTTGCAGGGTCTGTGACCCGGGAAGGCAGCCAGAGGAAGACCCCTCACCAGCCCAGGATGGGAGGGCCACACAGGTCCCACCTCACCCAAGGTTCAGGGCATGTCCTCACCCACACTAACCCATGCCCTCCCCGACTCAGCGTGCCAACCCTGCGCCCCAAGGAGCGGTCCCGGGTGCGTTTTGAGATCCTGCCCACCCGGAGTGGCACCAAGCAGCTGCTCGCTGACTTCTCCTGCAACAAGTTCCCTGCTATCAAGGCCATGCTGTCCATCGACGTGGCTGAATGAAGGGCCCAAGAGGCCTCCATACAAACTTGGGTGACACGGAGCAGGCAGGGCTCACCCGTGGCTTGAGCCCCCTGCCCATGCTGTCCAGCCTTGGAAACCCCCAAGGCGGCCTGGACTGGACCCCCAGCCTCGGGCCTACGCCCTCTCCCTTGCCCCCAGGCTGGGCGGGCCCCACCCCAACTGGGGACTTCCTCACTTTTGCACATGCCGCGGGAGCCCCATGGCCCTGCTCAGCTCTCCAGCCCATCAGCCCTGCAGGACAGAGGGACACCTGACCCAGCGACTCTCTGAATGGATACAGGGGAGAAGACAGTCCACACTGTTCGCTGGTCCCAAGCCTGCAGATGGGACATTCCTACCCGTTCCTTGGGCCACCATGGGGGGATGGGGATGGTTGGCACTCACATCTTTACACTCAAAATAAAGGTTAAAAAGAATGAAATCAGCACGGGCTCTGCAAGACTGCTGCTTTGCCTCAGGAGGTGGAGCAGAAAGAAGGCCGGGGGCCATGTTCTTGGGGAGAAGGGAGGACCCAAAGGGACCTTGTTCCCACATTCTAATGTCCAAAGAGAGTGGGCTTGCTCTGTGTGGCTCTGGGGCAGAACTAGAGAGGCAGTTCAAGTGAATTTAGGACAATTTTCTAATAGGATGTCCGAGCATAAATGAGGCTGCTGGAGAGGGAGCTCCTTGTCCCAGGCAAGCTTCCTGCACTCTCTGGGTGGCTGCTGGTGTCAGAGAGGGAAGGGATGTCAGAGTCTTTTCTGGAACCCTTTTGCAGAGCAGGCTCCCATGAGGCCCTGCCCCTGCTCCCACGGGGCTCCTCCCTCCTGGGGCCGCATTGCCCCTCCTGCAGCCAGGAGGCCATGGCCCTGCGAACTCAGCCAGAAACTTCTCTGCCTTCACATGTGCTCTGGTGGCTCCTCGGTTGTCGCCCCTGAAATGACCCCAAGCAGAGCCCATACCTTTCCTGTCACTTGTGCTGATGAATTCCATTTTGGCAATCGTGCCTCTGTTTCTGGAAGCTTCAGCCTCATGCCCAGCTCGAAGCATCTCCCTGGGCTCAGCTCAGGCCTAACGCACCCCTGCCTTCCATCCTCCCTCCCCTCCTACTGCTGCCTCCACTGGAACTGGAGGAACATGACAGGGGCCTATCTCACTGGTGCTGACCCAGCTTGGCCACCGAGTCCCTCTGTGTGGCTGGGGCGTAAAGAAAGGCAGGCTTTCTGCCCTGCGTGTTCCATGACAGGGCAACACGGCCCTCAGGTCCAGTCCCCAGAGGCCCACCTCATGAGAGCTAACTGCACTGGAAGTGTTTTCATGATGGTGTAGGCCCACTTCCCTTTCGTGGGGTCCCCTAGCCTGTGGGACACTCACACCTCCTTGAGCCACTAAATGGAGTGAGCTGGCTGGTCCCACCTCCCCCTTTCTCCACCTACATCTCAAGCTGTTCCAGGCTCCGCTTCCCACCTCCACAATTCCCGGGGGGCAGTCAGCACTGGAAGCTGTGCCCACCTGTGCTCCCAAGGTCGAGGCACCAGCCCCCACGCCCCAGCTCTGGTGTCTGGACGCAGCAGGTTTCCCTCAAGGAGCAAGGGACTTGTCTCTTCTTGCAAACCCTGCCACTCTCTCCAAGTTCACTCTCTCCAGGCCCTTGCCCTTGGATTCGGCCTGGAGATAGAGTAGTCCATTCCTCCTCAAGAGATTCTGCACTAGTCCCCAGTGAGGAGGGAGGGGGTGAAATGGACAAGGACCTACTCTAGTTTCTGACAGAGGTTTCCCTATCTTCCCGTCCCCATGAAGCCCGCCCTGGACCTTAATTCCCTCATCAGCAAGCATTTCCTCAATGCCCACCCTGTGCCAGGCTCTCTGCTGGGCATGGAATCAAGAGAAATTGAGAATCAACCACATCATCATCCCTGCCCTTGGGTTTCCACCCTCAAGGGAGACTCCTAAGGTGTGACATTAAAAAATCCATGTGGGAAAAAAAAAAAAAATCCATGTGGGGTTTCCAACCAACCCCAGGCACACGTGTCCCATAAGAGTTGTATCTAATAGAAGCCCTCCACCCCATTTGGGTTCTGGAGAATTTTAGCAATGAAACAAAAGAAAGCAGGTGGAAGTCACAGCACTACGTTGATTTCTGGGAGAACTGAAGTTGGAGATTGTACTTTGACGCTCTGTTCCGTCCATACATGTCAAGGACCACCATGTCTTCTTGGAGAACTGACCTCCTTATCATTATAGAATGCCCTTCTTTATCTCCCAGAACATTCCTTGCTCTGAAATCAGTGCTGTCTGAAAATAAAATAGTTATCCCCACTTTCTTTTGATTAGCATGGTATATCTTATTCCATTCATTCACTTTTAATCTACAGATGTCTTTATCCTTAAAGTGGGTTTCTTCTAAATAAAATATAGTTGAGTCTTCTTTGATCCATTCTGACCATCTCTGTCTTTTAAAGGGGGTATTTAGACGATTAACATCTAAAGTAATTAGACACAGTTGGATTCGTATCTACCATATTTGTTACTAGTTTCTGTTTCTTCCTCTTGTCCTTTGTTCCTTTTTTTGGTCTCACACTATCTTTCTGCCTTTTTGTGGTTTTCCTTGATCATTGCTGTTCTCATTTCACTTATTCGTAAACATACACATATATACCATATATACCATATATATATGGAATATATGTGTGTATATATATATATATTATATATAAACTCAGATATATTGTTATTATTATTTTGAATAAACTGTTATCTTTTAGATCAGTGAACAATAAGAAAATACAAGTTTTTACTTTACCTTCACTTATGCCTCTTCGGATGCTTTTCCTTTCTCTAGGCAGAGCTGAGTTTCTGAACTATATCATTTTTCCTCTCTCAAATGAGCTTCTTTTAACCTTTTTTGCAAGGCAGATTTACTGGCAACAAATTCCCTCAGTTTCAGTTTGCCTGAGAAAGCCGCTATTTCTCCTCATTTTTGAAGGATCATTTCACAGGGTATAAGGTTGATGAGTTTTTTGTCTCAACACTTTAAATATTTTGCTCCACTGTCTTCTAGTTGGCGTGCTTCCTGAGAAGTCCAATTCGATTTTTTCATGTTTGCTCCTGGTTAGAGAAGGTGGGGTTTGTCTCCCTTCTGACTACTTTCAGGACTTTTTTCTCTATCTTTGATTTCCCATAGTTTGAGAATGATTATGTCTAGCTGTAGGGGTTTTGTGGCATTTATCCTGTTTGGTGTTCTCTGCACTTTCTGGATTTGTGATTTGGGGTCTGACATAAATTTGGGGGAATTCTTAGTCATTATTGTTTCAGGTATTTCTTCTATTCCTTTCTCTCTTTCTTCTCTTTCTGGTCTTCCCATTAGATCTATGTTGCATTGTATGGAGTTGTCCCCCAGTTCTTGCATACTCTGTTCTGCATTTCCCCCCACCCCGCCTATTTTTTTTTTTTTTTTTTTTTTTTTTTTTTTGATCTTTGCTTTTCAGTTTTGGAGGTTTCTGCTGGGCTATCTCAAGCTTAGAGCTTGTCTCCTCAGCCGTGTCCAGTCTACTAATAAGCCCATCAAAGACATTCTTAACTTCCGTTACAGTGTTTCTGGTCTCTTGCATTCTTTTTTTGTTTTTTTTCTTAGGTTTTCCATCTCTCTGCTTACAGTGTCCACCTGTTCTTGCATGCTTTCTACTTTATCCATTAGAGCTCTTAGCATATTAATCATAGTTGTTTTAAATTCTTGAATTGATAATGCCAACATCCCTGCTGTATCTGAGTCTGGTTTCAGTGTTTGCTCTGTCTCTTTAATCTGTGTTTTTGCCTTTTAGTATGCCTTGTAATTTTTTTCTTGAGAGCCAGACATGATGCACTGGGTAAGATGAACTGCTGTAAATAATCTTTAGTAATGTGCTGATCAGGTGTGGGTGGAGGGGAAGCATCCTATAGTCCTATGAATGGGTCCATTTTTTAGTGAGTCTGTGCCCCTAAACTGTGAATTTTACACATGTTTCTCAGTTCCTGCCCCTCCTCCATAGGGGAGACTGTCTGGCTGGAGTGGAGATGTGTATTTTCCTTCTCCCATGTGGAAAACTAGAGGGGGTTGATGTTGGGTATTTCCCTTCCTCTGGGTCAGTTAGGCACTGACAAAACCCCAACAGATCAGGCTCTGGTTAAATAGCTTCTCCTGAGGGCAGACCTTGTTAAGGAGAACAGAATGTTCTGGCATATTTCAAAATATTTCAAAACCCCTCTTTGGGGTGCCTAAGTGTCTCAGTGGGTTAAGCCTCTGCCTTCAGCTTGTGTCATGGTCTCAGGGTCCTGGGATCAAGCCCCACATCAGGTTCTCTGCTCTGTGGGGAGCCTGCTTCCCCCCCCCCTCTCTGCCTGCCTCTCTGCCTACTTATGATCTCTCTCTCTCTCTCTCTCTCTCTGTCAAATAAATAAATAAAATCTTTTAAAAACAAAACAAAACAAACAAATAAAAAACCCTCTTCATGTTCTCTGCCTCCTCCTGTATGAGGGTATTTTTCTCTGATCTTTACTTGGAGAATCTAGTAGCGATCCTGGGGATAAAAGTCAAAAAGATATGGGGTGCCCTTGGAGGGCCCTTTGGAGTTTCTAACTCTCAGATGTGTCTACACTGAGCCTCCAGGAACTCATCAATCACAGTTCAGGCTTCCCTCCCCAAGCACTGGCTCCCACAGACAATGCTGCTCAAGGGTTTCTGCTCCTGTAAGTTACAGTCTCTAATTCGGGGATTTGCACTGTAACCTCACTTTTCTTAGGGTTCTAAGAAGAGTGATTTGTTCAGCTTTGTACCTGTTAGGGTGGATTGACGACTTTCAAGCTTTGTAATTGCCAGACCGGAAGCCAGAAGCCTGTTCTAAGCATTTTACAGGCATTTGTGGATTAACTCCTTCCAACAGTCTTTTGAGGAAAAGACTAAATTGCTCTCATTTTACAGATGAGACAACTGAGACTCAGACAGTTAATTAGGTCACAGGCGAGTTAGGCAGGCTGACCCCTGTGCCTAAGAAGGTATCCAGCGATAAATTCTATCACAGGTTTACAAAAACACAGAGGTAAATAATGTAGAAACTCAAGGAAGTGCGTCTCTGCCACAGCTCCCAGCCCTGGAGGGACATTCTTGGATGCCTCCTCCCAACCTGCTTTCCAACTACTAGCTCTGGCATTCCCACAGTGAGGAGGAGCCATCCACAGGGGACCTGAGAGTTCCCTTTTCTTAGAAGCAGCTTCTTCATCTGCCCTGCTTCTGGCTCTCAGCCACTCCTCCCCCCGACCTTGATCATATGTGCCTCAGAAGTCAGCCTTAGACCAATAGATTCAACCAGCATCCCTTGGAGTGTGCCCCATAGGAGGGGTTCCCCCATTATGTTGTTTCCCCTCCCAGCAACCTTCAAAAAGGGGACACTATTTACCCACCCTTGTACCAGCAGAGGCCAGAGCAAGGTCTCTCCGTTCTTTGCTCTCATCATAGCCTTCACATGCCTTTAGGGTCACCTACAATATTTTATTGCAATCATTTGTCTGTCAGTGGTTGCCAATCTACAGGGGGAAACATGGGCCCATGTACATAAAGATGATTTATTGATATCGCAATAGAATATATGATACATTCAATGACATTACCTGATAAATTCCATGTGTTTGAATTATTGCACAGCATAATTTGTTGTGCTGTGCAAAACTGCGACAAAATTAGAGTGTTAACGCAGCGATCCCATTAATCCTGCATGCTGACTTGGATGATCTATGTCTCTGAATTTCACCAAATAAACCCATACTTTTAGCATGCTTCAGAAGTTGTAATCAAGGGGGTTCGATTTGGAACAAAATAACATAATATTACTTATGGCTTCTGAGTTTATGGCCACTGTGTAGTAAATTAGATTTCTGTCTTGTAAAATGAAAAATTTCAAATGTATACGGACACACTTATTAAAATATTTTTATACAAATATAGTCACAGTACAAAGATTGCTTAAATGCAAAAGCTCAGAACAATGAAAAAAACAGTTCCCTTTTCCCACTCCTCTTCTACCTTTTTCTCCAGAAGACACGTGAGTTTTGAGATGGGAGTGCACCCTCCCCAAGTTTTCTGAGCCCTTGAGGGATGAGAGTGAGGTGCCTCCTACTGTTGCACTGTGGAATTGCAGGCCTTTGGAAAAGCTTCTGATGGCCAGTGCTCCAGACTGAAGGCCTGGCCTTAAACTTAAACTTGAAATACCTGTGGGGACTGGGGACATCACTCTACAGAGAAACTTTGATCTTTTTGTGTATGAAACTGGCAATCTGACTCACCTGATACTGGAAGATATGACCTCTTAGGGTTACCAAGCCATTAAAAATTTCACTGAATCACAGATGATTAATGAGCCCCTACTGTGACCAGGTTCTAGGGATTCAGCACAGATGATCTGTGCTTTCTGGAAGTTTGTCATCATGGGGAGGCAGAGGTACAGGGGTGGATGTGGGGAGATAGGTAATAGAAGGAGTAACCAGATAAACACCAAGTATAATGGATGAATAAAATCCAGGATGTGGGTATGTGTTGGGGAGAGGGTCGGTAAGGGAGGCCCTCTGACAGGTGATATTTGGGTAAGAAACACGGCGTGGACTCTGAGGGAGAGTCGGGTGAAGATCTAAAAGAGTGAGTTCCAGAACACTGGGGCAAAGCCCGAGGAGGGAGTGTCCCTGGAGCACAGAGAAAACAATGTTCCTGCAGCAAGCAGTGGAGGCTGGGTGGAATCGGGGCAGAGACGAGCAGTGGGAGAAGGGAGCAGAGATGCACCGTAAGGATTTTGGTTCCTACACTGAATGAGGAGCCCAGGATGGTTTTTAAAGAAACCCTCTGGCTGTTGCAAGTCGTCCCGTGAGGAGGCTACTGTAACTGTCCAGAACAGAGTGCCAGCAGCTTAGAGCAGGGAGGCAGCCATGATAGGTGAGTAGTGCAGAAGGCAGAACCCACCAGATGTCCCCAGGGACTGGATGTGGGCTATGAAGAAAGGAGGCATGAACAACATTTTCTGGTAGCCCGAGCCATCCGATGACTCCAGCCCTCCTGGAGCACAGCTGTTTTGCTCTTCCCCACCATGGGAACCCTGGGAAACTGTGAAGTGGGATGCTCCTTACCTCCCCCTCCAGGATCACTCCTTCCCCCCCATTAACCCCCTTTCTCCATCCAATCCCCTAACCACTGCGCTGGGACCCCCACCTAAGCTCAAGAAGCATCTTTTTGAGTTGAGGTCCCAGATGCTGAGAGCTCCATGCTAGTCCTGGAAGGAGGAGCAGTTTTGGGGGCAGGAGGGTGGTGGAAAGGGCTTGAGGTCCATTGGGAGGCTGGGGCAATCAGGGAGGACTTCTCAGAGGAGCTGACCTGGAAGGCTGTCAGGACTTCCTCACGTTCAGACAGGGGGCCTGGGATCCCAGCAGGGGAAGACAAGAGAAGGAAGTTGTGTCGCTAAATGTGAGGATTGGGGAGAGCCAGACCCTGACTGGCCAGAGTCAATTTCAGTTTGGTGGAGACAGAGCAGGAGGAGGAGCCCTGTGGCAGATGAAATTTTCCACTTTCCGAAAAGGGCCACATACTAATTAGAATTCCATATGCTCTTCCAGACTCAATCAAAACATGGAGTCTAATTTCCTCCCTTTCAAAGGGTTGTCCTTGGAGACAGTCTTGACAAACAGAATGCAGTAGAAGTGATGCTATTTGACTTCTAATAAATCATATAAGACACAACGGCTTTCGCCTGGTGCTTCCTCTCAGGACACTCACCCCTGAAACCCAGTTTCTATGCTGGAAGGCAGCCCAGGCCACACAGAGGGGACACATGGAGGTGGGCCTGCGGAAAGGCCAGCTAAGCTTCCTGCCACCAGCCGGCGTCAACCACCAATGAACCTTCGGGAGCCTTCATCGCTAGACACTGAGTTACCCGACTCTCGTGACTTCAGGCTGAGGCCCCAGACATCATGGAGCAGAGGAGAGCCATCCCCACCCTTCCCTGTCCAAAATCCTCACTCATAAGAACAATTAATGGATGTTTTACACCACTGAGTTTGGGGGTAGTCCGTGGCACATCGGTAGTGACTGGAACACGCACCCCCACATGTCAGCCCAGGGAATAATCTCCTAGGGTCATTTATGCTTCCCTCTCATTTCCAGGGCCATCCATGTCTAGGTAGGCATTACAGGCAGGCATTAAGGCTAATTATAGCCTTTTACCTAAATATTATTTTATTTTCATTCCCCATGGTGCTTGACCGGTGCCTGTTGCTGGGGAGGCAAGCACCCTCTGCACCCAGGGCAGGAACAAGCCCTTGTGATTCTGTTGAAGAGCAGGGACTTCTCTTCATGACACTCTCTCATAGTCCATGAGGTGCTGGCTCCCCACGAAGGAGGAGATGTGGGGGGCTGAAGGAATGAGACCCAAGCTATACTGGGCTATTCTGCCTATCAGGAGCCTCCCACGTCAGCCCCACCCCAAACACGCCATCCACCTGTTGTCTCTGCATCTGCTCAGCCCATCACAACCACTTTGAACACTCACTGTGTGTCTGGTACCACGTTACACACTTGGAACACAACAGTCTGTGGCTTTGTGGAATTTACATCCTCGTGCAGAGCCTGAAGGAACAACCGAACAAATAAAATACAGTTTGTGATTAGTGTGACGAAGGAAAGACACGGTGTCGCCCTGGGGAATAACAGGCTACCTTCCCACCAGAGCCAGGGAAGCTCTCTCTGAGGATCAGTCTTGCAGCTAAGACCGGAAGGAGCTAAGCGTGGTAGCCCCTGTCTGCAAGCAATGAAAACCGGCTCTGGCTGGATTGAGGAGAGGAGGAAATCTCGAAAGGACACCAGGGAACTCACAGACCCGGGTGGAGAAGAAGGAGGACCAGGCTTAGAAAGCAGAGGCAGCGTCACAGACAAATTCCAATGAGCACACGATTGGTGACCTGAGAATAAGGTAGCACAAGAATCCATTTTGGCCACCAGAACCATCACCATTGTCCCCCAGAATGGAGTTCTCATTGTCCCCACTTCTGGTCACCAGCTCCCAATTAAAAATTCTAAGTGAGAACATGTGCTTGGCTGAGCCTAAGTCATGTGACTGTGCTCTTGCCGCATCAAAGTGTGGGGACTTTGGACGAGATCCCTGGATCTGTAGCAGCCATCTTGTCACTATGAAGCAACAAGCGTGAAGAAGAAAAGCCAACAGCCGATAATGTAGGTGAAAGCTTCAGCTGAACTGCTACACCAGCCTTGGGACCGTCTAACTCTGCACATCTGATGAAATGACGATAAAGATCTTCTGAACTTAAGCCACTGTTGTCGAAGATTCTATTACTTGCCACAAATGCATTTTTAACGTGTTTTAGAGGGAAAGAGACACATGCTCAATTCACTTGCATCCAAGATGAGCGGTCAGATGTGCTCCCATGGGTGGAAGGGGCAGGGCAGTAAGGTTTCTCACATTTCTTAATTAATTGGGATCAAATAGCAGTGCCCGTTAAATGAAGATTCTCACAGCTCAACTTCTAAACTTGCTAGCTCACGATCGTGAGGCATACATATTTTGTGCCATCCAGATGGACCTGATGTAGGCACTTCACCGAGCATCCTTAATGAATTCTGCCCACACAGACACCTGGCTCAGAGGAGCTTCAGGACAGGCAATGCAAGCCCACTCCATCATCTGGCTCCTGCTCTGAGTTCCGACTTCTGATCTGCAAAACTAAATATGGTCATGAATATCAAGCAGCTCACAGTACCCAAACACAGAAACAATATAATAAATGATTAATAATAGATTCATCACTAAACTGATTATTTAAATTATTAAATTAGTTAGGTGAATATTGATTGTTAATATTAATTAATAATTAATTAATTAAATGAGTTACTTTAAATAATACATAATATTATTTATTGCACCAGACTGCCTGGGGAATCCCAGCTCTGCCTCTCAACTGACTATATGACTTTGGCAAATTACTTATACTCTCTGTGCCTCAGTTTCTTCATTTTTACAATGAAGATGATATTGGTGCACACCTCAGAGGGCTGAGCTAACCATGCTAAGCCCTTAGAACGGTGCCTGGAAGAGTAAGTGTTCAGGAAAGGGCAGCTTTAATTATTACTTCCAGAGCCAAGCATTGGTCCAAGCATCGCCCTAGCCTAAGTTTCCCCACCCCTATGCAAGCACTGGGGTTTGAGAGTACTAGGGAGGACACAACCACTCTGCCTGGAGGTAACCAGGAAGGTCTAATTGGGCACCACGGAAAGACCCAGGCTGAGGCTCAGCTCAAAGCTTGAGGGTTTGCCTAGAATAGAGCAGAGACCCCCTTCTCTGGGGAATGAAGAGCTGTGCCCTGGATATTAAGGAATTAAGGGTGATGAGAGCTGGGAACGGCCTGCTGCAATCTCAAGGATAACCAACAGAGGGAGCCCTAGACTGGAACTGGCCTCCAAATCAGCAACTGGGAAAGGATGGACCCAAGAAACCAGGTGATTTCAGTGGGGAGCAAGACAGAATCAGCACCACAGGGAGTGAGGGCATCAAAAGCACCAAGGGAGCTTGTTATAGCTGCATGCATTCACCCAGTATGGATTTTTTAAAAACACAACAGCATAAAACAAACCAGGCTGCCTTGAATAAAGGAGAAAATAGAACAAAGGACAGAATAAAAAAAGCAGACACAAATGAAACAGAAAACGCTCAGTAGAAAGGCTGAACAAAGCAAAATGCTGGTTTATTGAAAAGAATTAATAAAATTGACAAACCTTCAGCAAACTGATGAAGAAAGAGAATTATAAAACTATGTTGATGTGTGTATAGTGTCTAAAAGCGTCATTTCTATGACAATAATGACACAAAGGATTGAGGAGGAAAGAGAGCCACCTATCCTAAAGTTTCTATACGCCACTCATAGTAAGTCAGTGTTAATCCAAACAGGATTGCTTTAAGATTCTAATTGTAACCCCAGGCAATCCTGAAGAAAATAAGTTAAAAATATAGTGAAAGAGGCAACAAGGGGATGGAAATGCTAGACTAGAAAACACCTGTTCAACACAGAAGAAATCAAGAATATAGGAAGGAAGACACAGGACAGAAGACAAAGCAAATGGCAGCTGTGAATCCTATCTTAACGGTAATTGCATTAAAGGCTGTCAGTGTCCATCCCTGTGATTCCCCCCACAGAAAGGCAGAGGTTGGCAGAATGGATAAAAAATAGATAAAAGAACATGACCAAACCCTACGCTGTCTACAAGAGACCACTTCAGCTTCAAAGACACAAACATATTGAAGGTCAAAGAATACACAAATACATACCATGCAAACGACCACCAAAAAAGAGCGGGAGTGGCTATACTAATATTAGACAAAGTAGACTTTAAGACAAACATTCCTTGTTTTTTTTTTTAAGATTTTATTGATTTATTTGACAGAGACATAATGAGAGATAGAACATAAGCAGGGGGAGTTGGAGCAGGAGAAGCAGGCTTCCCACGGAGCAGGGAGCCTGATATGAAGCTCAATCCCAGGGCCCTGGGATCGTGACATGAGCCGAAGGCAAATGTCTGGCTACTGAGCCACACAGGCATCCCTAAGACAAAAATTCTTACTAGAGACACAGTGAGACACGGTCCTGTGCTCCTGGTGCAAGATCTGTGTAGACAAAGCCCAGAAATAGACATACTTACCTTCTCTCTAGATGGTTCTCTTGAGCGCTAATGTTTAAGAACCACCGGTGTCTATAATAGGCCTACAAAGGGTTTAATTTGGCCCTTTGTACTTTGGGGTCAGCCCTACCATCTTTTGGAGGGATAGTCCTCGGGCGTATTCCATACAGTTCTTCGGAAAGTGCCAAGTAGGATTAAGCCCCAGTTGCTCCTAGTAATTGTCTTAGTCCGTTCAGGTCACTCTAGCATAGTACCATAGACCAGGTGACTTACAAACAGCAGAAATTCATTTTTTTCAGTTATGGAGACTGAAGTCGGAGTTCAGGGTACCAGTATGCCCAGGTTCTGTAAGCGCCTTCTTTCGGGTTGCAGATTACTGACTTTCCATTTCATCCTCATGTGGCAGGAGGGGCCAGGGAGCTTTCTGGGGTCTCTTTATTATAAGGGTGCTAATCCCATCCATGAAGTCTCAGTCCCCATGACCTAAACACCTCCTAGAAGCCCCACCTCCTAATACCATCGCATCGGTGGGTTAAGATTTCAACATATGAGTTTTGGTTGAGATACTAAGGCTAACACACACTTTATTGCAATTCTCCTTCATGCCTACTTCCTTGGATCACCTCCCAGATCAGCTATGTGCACCCAAGCCCATCTTAAGTTCTGCTTTTAGAGGAGACCAAACTGAGGCCCCGCTCATCACTGCCCCCAACATGTCTCCCCAGACAGGTGCCAGGGCTCCTCCTGGGTGGGTGACCACCCTTGCCCTGAGCATCTCTAGACCCCGAGCTCCTTGACTACTGTGGCCTTGCCCTCTTCACCTCCAAGGAGCCATCTGGACTCAGGAAAATTAGCCAAAAGGAAACGATTGACACAGTTGACTTCATACAACACTGAAGGTACTTCACGTAAAACGAGGGCATGGGAGACAGGCCAAGGTGCCTGGAAGAAGATGCTGAGGGTCAGGAGGAGCAGAGGACAGAGCCCGAGTTTCTGGCAGGGTTTGGAGGATGGGAAATGAAACTTTCAGAGCAGATTGAGGGGAGATAAAAAGATTGGTCTTGGACATGTGTTTTTGGTGCCTGATGGGTACCCTGGTTGAGGTTCCAGTAGACACTGGTTTTCGGTTTCTAGAATTCAGGAGACAGAGATTCAAAAAACATCAAGCTATAAGTGATGCTCAAAGTCATGGGTATGGACAAGGCTACTCAAGGTGAATGTTTAGAGCAGAAGAATCACTGTTTTGCAGTTAAGAGGGATTTCTGAGTGGTGGAATTTTAATGGTAATGAATGAAGTGCTATTGAATAGAACTTCAATTCTGTATGAAAGAACTTCTACTTTAATTTTAGGCACCTCTCTTTTGCAGCTTTATGGGGGTTAAATTGACAAATAAAATTGTAAGATATTTAAAATATACACCCTGATGATTTGATCTACATACATATTGTGAAATGATCCTCCTCATCTAGTTAATTAACACATCCATCCCCTCACAGATTTATTTTATTTTTGGTGAGAACATTTGCATTCCACTCTCTTAGCAAATTTCAATTATACAACCCAGTATTATCAGCTATCATCACTATGTTGTACATGCTCGTACCCTATTCACCTGATAGCTGAAAGTCTGTACACTTTTACAACCTCTCCCAGTTTCCCCCACCCAGCCCCTAGCCCCTGGCAACCACCTCTCTACTCTCTGTCTCTATGAGTTCACTTAAAAAAAAATACACTTTTGATTTGTTATTTTAGAAACCTTTCTCTGTTGAGGATGAGAGAAGACACCCAAAGACAGAGTCACGGAGGCCGCCATGTTGTTGTAGCCGCTGGAGGCTCCTCCTAACCTCGTCTTCCCACCTGACAGAGGGAGTCCAGCTCTCCACATGTGCCCCAGCTCAGTGGGCAGGCCTGTTTCATCTTCTGGATGTTATCTATGCCAGGCCTGCCCAGCGTCCCAAACACCGCATGCCATGGGGTTTGCTCAAGGGAAGCAAAGCGGGTTTATGTGCTATGTCTAGTCACCTGATCTGACAGATGCCAAGTCCCCCTGGCTGTTCCAAAGGGCAGGTCCCCAAGATAGGCACCAGCCTGCTCTCCTGACACCTATTAAACTCAGGATGAGGCACCAACTCCGCCAAAGGCTCAGTCCCTCAGGGCAAGAGAGGCCTCCCCTCGTCCTGGTGGGGAGCAGACAGAGAGATGGGGGAAAGCAGGGGTGGAGTGGAAGAGGGGCAGACACAGAGCCTCTCTCGCCACAACCAACAGCAGTGTGATCCTCAGCCAAAGTCACTTCTCTCTGAGCCCTGGTTTCCTCCTCTGCAAAACGGAAATAGTGACACATTTTCAGCCTCTTTGAGCAAAATTACCTGAGGTGATAAATTTTTTTTAAATTTTTTAAATTTTCTTTCTTTCTTTTTTTTTTTTTTGGCCAAATGTTAGGTGCTGAACAGGCAGACAAGGGACTATTGTTATTACTCTGACTGCTGTCACCAGGAATCTCCCGCCCCCATGCACAGGGGTTCCTGAGGTCTGAGAGGATGGCCCCGGGGGTCACCTAGCCCCAAATCCCAAACTTGGGTCAGCTGTGAACTATATTCACAACTTTCACGTTTTCCTGACAAGTACTGCTTCTGCCAACCAACAATCCAAAGAGAACCTTCCAGAAGAAAGGTGGTAAGATGAAGGTGAGCTGGTGAGAGAAGCCAGGACTAGGAGGCGCAATACAACGGCAGGGCATCGAACACCCACCACCCTACAGAAGAAGGCGACCTACAGCCAAGCCCAACACAACAACCAAAGGTGACCCAGGTAGGCTCACTCCTTCCCGGGATCGAACAGGAGTCACTCTGGCACCACTAAGCAGACCCCAGCACTGGCACAGGACACCCATCCAAACCCCGCAGTCACCCAGGGCTTCCCTCCCCACCCAGAGATGCCAGGTACTGGGCGGCATTGACAAGGGAGATCCCGCCATGACAAACACCAAGAAATCTCCAAGCCCAGAGGGTTTCGTTGTAGGATTCTACCGAACATGAGAGAAGAATTAACACAAAGTTTCTGCAGTCTCTTACAGAAAATAGAAAAAAAAGAACACTTCTCATTTTGGGGGCGGGGGGTCCTGCCTATATCTGGTTTGGTATCGGGTAACATTGACCTCCAAGTTGTATGTCTCAATATTTCATTCTTCTTTATTGCTGAGTAGAATTCCATGGTGTGGCTGTTTCACCTTTTGTAAACAATTCGCCCATGGTTTGGGTGAAAGGGCTGGCTGTTTTCAGCTTTGGAATTTTACAAATAAAACTGCTATGGATGTTGGTGGCCAAGTTTTTGCATGAACATAAGTTTTCCTTTCTCTGGATAAAGGCCAAAGAAGGTAGTTGCTGTGTTGTATGGGAATCACGTGTCTTGTTTTATAAGAAGTTGCCAAACTCTTTCCAGAGGCGCTGTACCATTTTACATTCCCATCAGGAGCAGATGAGTCATGCCGGTTCTCCACAAATCCTCACCAGCATTTGGAACAAACCATTGATACACACAACTTAGACAAACTTCATGGGGATTATGCCCGCTGCAAGAGAAGAAAAGCTAGTCCGAGGAGGTTACATACTAGGATCCTATTTACGTAACATTCTTCAAGCCTCAAGATGATAGAAATGGAGAACAGACTACTGGTTTCCCATGATTAGAGATGGGGAGGGGGTGTGCGGGAGGGAGAGAGATGTGATTATAAAAGTGGAACAGGAGAAGTCCTTATAGTGATGGAACTGTCAAACTGCACAAACCGACATGGGTGATAAAAATCTGCATGAAACTAAACACACACATTGATATGAGCAAAATGGGGAGATCAAAATAAAGCCCATGGACTGTATTCATGTCAGCATCTTAACTATAATTTGGTACAATGGTTTGGTAAGATGTTACCGCTAGGAGAAACCAGATAAATGGTACCTAGGATCTCTCTGTGTTGTGTCTTACAACGCTATGTCGTTCTGCCATTATCTCAAAATTAAAAGTTTCACTGAGTAGAGACATCTGGGCCGACTTGTTCCAGGGTCACTGTGCAATCCGCCAATAGTCAGCGCTGATCCTCTTCTCAAATCTAGGGGTACACACAGCAGTGTTCAATCCACTGACAAGATGACCAACCTGGGGAAGAGGTCTCTTGGGGACCAATGTGGGGAAGGAGTTAGATGCAGGCATGGAGCTGGTCGATCAGAGCACTCAGCAGTCCCAGAGCATGGGCAAGATTAAAGATGGTGTCACAAGCTCCCTGTGGCCATGACCTCTTGGCTTCCCAGAATTCTCTCCATGGGGAAGATGGGGGAGGGAAGACGGTGCATGACCCAGGTCTAGGGACAAATCAAATCCAATAACTCTACCTGGTTTGTATGAAAAGTATCAGCCACCCACTTCCTTTCCCCTAATCGCCCCCTCTCCTTGAGAGCTTGTTTGGAGGTTCTAGCAGGGGAGCGCAGCTACTCGTATACCCTTGACCGAAGAACGGTCCTCTCCTCTATCGGGGAAGGTCGTCCTCTTCGACCGAGCGCGCAGCTTCGGGAGGGACGCACATGGAGCGGTGAGGGAGGAAGGGGACACCCGCCTAGCCAGCCAGATCAGCCGAATCAACCCTGGCGATCAATGGGGTGACAGATGTCGCAGCCAGATCGCCCTCACATCCTAATCGCCCCCTCTCCAGTGGCAACTTCTTTCCCTTTTTATGATAAGTAGAATTCTAAGATGACCACTGTGATTTTTTTTTCTTTTTATTAAAGTGTAATTGGCATACCACATTTTATTAGTTTCAGGTATATAGTGTAATAATTTTTGTATTTGTATATATTGTGAAATGATCACCACAAGTCATTAACATCTTTCACCATACATAGTTACAAAATGTTGTTCTTGTGAGAACTTTGAAGTTACTCTCTTATCAAGTTTCCAATGTATAAAACAATTTTATTAACTATAGTCACCATGCTGTATATTATATTCCCAGGACTTATTTCTCTTATAACTGGAAATTTGTAACTTTTGACCTCCTTTATCCATTTCACCAACCTCCCGCTACACACACCTCTGGTACCCACCAATCTGTTCCCTGTATCTATGAGTTTGGTTGACTTTGTGTGGTGGCTCATTTTATGTCAACTTGACTGGGCCACACAGTGCTCAGATATTTGGTCAAACATTATTCTGAGTGTTTCTGTGAATCTTTTTGGATGAGATTAACACTTAAATTGATAGACTGGGTAGGGCAGATTCTTTTCCCTCAGGTGGATGGGCCTCATTCAATCGGTGACTGCCTTCAAGCTGGGACACTGGGGTTTTTTCTGCTTTTAGACTCAGACTGAAACACTGGCTCTTCTCTGGTCTCTAGCCACTGACTTTCAGACTGGAACATCATTGGCTCTCCTGGTTCTTGAGGCTTTGAATTTGAACTAGAAATACACCATCAGCTCTCCTGGATCTCCGGCTTTCCAACTCACCCTGCTGATCTGTGGGATTCATCAGCCTTCATAACTGCATGAGCCAATTCCTTATAATAAATATTTTTATATATATTTTATTGGATCTTTGGAGAAGCCTCACTATTGCAACCACCAATAACCCTTGCTCTTATGAAAATCCCCTCTTCTTTGAGTGTAACTCAGAAGAAGTTAGAAGAAGTTAGAAAGAAGTAGAAACTATGAATCGCTCTCCCATAATTGTGTTACATTACATAGCAAAAGGGGGATAATGCTGAATGGGCCTGGCATAATCAGGTGAGTCCTTCAGAAGCAAATTTTCTCTGTCTGCTTACAGAAGAGGAAACCAGAAAGACCTGCTCTGGCCATCCTGGAAGAAAGCAAGCATCCATGCTGCAAACTGTGGGGCCACTTGGCAAGTAGCTGAGAGCTGTCCCCAGCTGACAGCAAGACAACAAAGACCATGCATGGTCCTACATTTGCAGGGTCTGTCGACAACCTGAATGAGTTTGGAAGGGAAGCCCAGGCCTCCAATGAGAGAGCATCCCTGGCCAACAACTTCATTTCAGCCACGTGCTGCCCTCAACAGAGAATCCAATTAAATTAAGCCTAGACCTACAGAAACTGGGAAATTAGGAGTTGTCTGGGGTTTTGTTTTGTTTTGTTTTTCGTTTTTCTGTTTTTTTCAAAAACAGCTTTAGGGGAGCCTGTGGGGCTCAGTCAGTTAAGCGGCCGATTCTTGGTTTTGGCTCAAATCATGATCTCAGGGTCCTAGGTTTGAGCCCTATGTTGGGCTCCATGCCCAGCAGGGAGTCTGCCTTTAGATTCTCTCTCTTCCTCTGGCCCTCCCTCCACTCATGCTCTCTCTCTCAAATAGTGAATAAATCTTATATCTTAAAAAAAAAGTGATATTTCACATATGACAGGTCATAATTTCTGGATGTTCCTCCCCCTGCTAGAGACTTGAGACTTGTTGTATTTGGTTACTACTCAAGTTTAAGGATCTCAGAACATTTTTAAAAGACACTAACAAGCACACCCCTCGCTCCATTCTTTAAAGGGAAGAGTACTGCTCCATTTTGGGGAATAGAATTAAATGGGAAAACAGAATGGAAGAGCCAAGGAGGAGGAGAAGGTTATAAATCTACCTCATGGTAGGTTCCCTTCATCAGGTTAGTAGTGGGTTGCTACACACACTAACCCAGAATGACACCATACAATTAGATCATATAGGTTTTTTTTAATGTGGTGAAATTCATGTGACATAAAATTAACCACTTTAAAGTGAACAATTCAGTGGCATTTAGTACATTCACAATCTTGTGTAACCACCACCTCTATATATTTCTAAAATTGTCAAACAAGAACCCCATACCCATGAAGCAATCACTCCCCATTTCCCGTCCCCTCAGCCTTTGGCAACCGCCAATCAGTTGTGTCTTTCTCTGGTCTTACCTACTCTGGATATTCCATAGACGAAGAATCATACAGTGTGTGGCCCTTTGTGTCTGGCTCCTTTCACTTAGCATAACGTTTTCAAGGTTCATTCATGTTATATTAGGCATTAGTACTTCATTACTTTAATGGCTGAATGATATTCCATTGTATGCATGCCCCACAGGGTGTTCATTCTTGCATCCGTTGTTTCCCTCTGTTGGCCATTGTGAATCACGCTGCCATGAACATGGTATACAAGCACTGGTTGATGTTGTTTTTTTAAGATTTTATTTATTTATTTATTTGAGAGAGAAAGAGTTCACAAGATGGGGTAAGGTCAGAGGGAGAAGCAGACTCTCCACTGAGTAGGGAGCCTGAGGTAGGACTCCATTCTGGGACTCCAGGATCATGACCTGAGCCAAAGGCAGTCGCTTAACTGACTGAGCCACCCAGGTGCTCCATTTACATGCACTTGTTCGAGGACATGTTTCCAATTATTTTGGATATACACCTCAGAGTAGAATTGCTGGCTTATAGGGTGATTTTATGTTTAACTTTTTGCAGAACCACCAAACACTTTTCCATACATATTGTTTTGACTGCTATTTGTGGTAATTCATTACGCGGCACTAAAACACAAATGCACCTTTCTTTTACCTGATTTTTAAAAGTCTATATTCAGGGGCACCTGGGTAGCTCAGTCGGTTAAGTGTCTGCCTTCGGCTCGGGTCATGATCTCAGGGTCTTGGGTTCGAGCCCTGCATTGGGCTCCCTGCTCAGTGGAGAGCCTTCTTCTCCTTCTCCCTCTGCCTACCACTCCCCCTATTTGTGCTCTCTCTCTCTCTCTCTGACAAGTAAATAAATAAAATCTTTAAAAATAAATAAAAGTCCACATCCATGTCTTCAAATAACATGTTCATTTAATTGTTGCTTCTTTATTTTTCAGAAATATAGTGACAACTGTCCCTTGACTTCCCACCATGGAAAATGAGGGTCGGGTCCACTTAATTCCCACCCACCCCAACCCCAGGACAGTCTTCCAGTCCCCCTCTTCCCAAGGTGTTTATGTCGTAACTTTGGTAGGAGCTTACGTTACCATAACAACCATGCAGCTGTACTGTGCTTACTCTTCCTTTCCTGCACAAAATTGGTTTCCTCTGGAGTTAATGATTTAAAATCTAGGTTTTATATATGCTTCATTTTCTACGTACTCATTACTATTTCAGAAATCAAACACTCTGGCAATTGTTGAAATAGCCTCTCAAGATTTGTGGACACCTCAGCTATTCCATCCATTTTAACGTGTTGGAGAACTTCTCAGAGCCTTCTGACCTGCTGGATCCTGGATGTGGCTGGTCCTTAGGCCCAGTGACCAGCTGGAGTCCTAGGGTCTCCCTTCTGGATCATTCTGGAATTTGTCCCTCTTCTCTGTTGGGGCTCCCGTTTCTTGTATCCCCTATCTTTTCTTCCTACCTGACTTAGTCCCTCTTTTATGTTGCAAGATATGCTCCAGTAATTTCCCAAGAAAGGGTCCTTGGAGGTAAATCTTTTGAGAACTTGCATGTCTATAAATATCTTTATTTTACTCTCACACTTGGCTTCCAGCTTGGCTGGATCAAGAATTCTGAAGCAGAAATTATTTTCCCTCAGAATGTTCTTCATTCTAGTGTTATTGAGAAAAAGGAAGCCACTTCTACTCCCAATTCTTTGTATGTGATCTGTCACTTTCCCCCGGGGACTTGTAGGATCCTCTCTTCGTGCCTAGTATTTCTGTAATTTCACAAGACCTGGTGGCATCCCTAGTCATCCATAGTCCATTCGATTTGTCATTCAGAGAGTGCTTTCACCCTGGAAAGGCATGTCCTTTGGTTCTGAGAAATTTTCTTTAAATATTTCATTGATAATTCCTGTCTGTCTTCAGCTATGTCTTTATGAAACTGCCATGTCTCAGGTATTGTACCTTATGGACCAGCCTTGAAATTTCATTTTCTTTATCATGCATACTTCCTTGATTTTCTTTGGACACTACTCATTGAGCAGTATCTTCAACTTTCTTTGCCAAGACTTTTAATTTTTCATTCTGCCATCAAATTTGTAGTTTCCTAGAGTTTCCTTTTTGTTTTGACTATTCCTTTTTTTTTTTTTTAATCGTACCCTGTTTTTATTTCATGGCTTCAATATCTTCTCAGAGTTCTGAGAATACCAAGCATGGTTACTTCCCTGAAATGTCTCTCCTCAAATAGGCATTTTTGTCCAAGGCTCTTGTTTTATTAAGTTTAATTTTTTTCCCTCTTTCATAATGAGAAGTTTTCTACAGATGTCTGATGATTCTTGTCTACTCAGGGTTAAGGATCGGGCCCCAAAGGGCTGGGAGGAGGCGCTGGGGAGGCATGGGGACTCCTGGGGACAGGAGCACCATGGTGCGGTGACAGTATGGAGCTGTTTAGCTGGGAAACTCCAACTCTGCATTCTGAAGTCTTTCCTTTGGAGCTGGCCAGCCTCCTGACAGGTGTATCCTGCTAGGGGCCAGCATCATGGGTAGGAAGTAGAGAGGGAGGTGGAGGCGGGGTGGTCAGCGCCTTGGCATATCATATGCAACGGCCCCCTTGATGCACCCGTTTCCAGTGCGGTACCCCAGGCCTCAACTCTGTGCTGTTGTGTCCTCCCCAGAGAATCGAACTCCAGGCTTTATTGGGCTGGGGAAGGGGAAGTCGTTCAGCTTACATGGGCTGGGGGGAGGAGGCGGTGTGCACTGTTTCATAAACACACTTCCCACCAATTCCTATTTTATCACTATGAGCCCCTCCACCCCGCCCTCCAGTGGGGGTGTCTGCGGCTGTCAGTTCCAGAGCCTCTGGGGGTACTCTGCCATAATATGAATTGGTTTTCACCACAGCCTGGCTCTCCCCATTGGTAATTCCAGGTTGGGAAGTGTTTTTCAGATGTGCTAGTTATCTGCCACTCTTGCCCCTGCTCTCTATATTTCCAAGTTTTGCTGCTGTTACCTTCTCCCTAGTTCTCCCATCCTTGGGCATGTAAGATATATTTTTTTTTTAGAGATTTTATTTATTTATTTGACAGACAGAGATCACAAGTAGGCAGAGAGTCAGGCAGAGAGAGAAGCGGAAGCAGGCTCCCCGCTGAGAAGAGAGCCCAATGCAGGACTCGATCCCAGGACCCTGGGATCAAGACCTGAGCTGAAGGCAACTGGCTTAATCCACTGAGCCACCCAGGTGCCCCGCATGTATGCATTTTGCATAGAAATTCCTTCCTGCCATTTTGGCGAGGTCTCAGGAAATGCCTGCTCCTTTTATTTACCTCAGCACCTGGAAGCCCTCCCCAACCCCTCCTTGTTTTTGCAAAGCTCTCCATAAAGTTGTGGGAGAACATTCCCGGCTGGCTTTGTGAGGTGACTGGCCTAAGAACCATCTAGGTGGCACTGGCCTGGGCACAGCCAGAACCAGAAGATTCTCACTCATTGTTCATCTTTTTCTTTCTGTTTCATCTCCCTGGAGAACTTGAAGAATGCTTTGGTGGGAGGGATTGGGAATTAGGTTGTGAGAGTATTTTTCCCAACTGGTTCCATTTGAGATTTAATTAAAAAAAAAAATAAGCACTCAGAATTCACAGGAAGAATATCCTTCTCCCAACAGAATTAAATTACTTTTAATTCATTTCCTGGGAAACTTCGGGAATGGTCTTTCCCAGGTCTGAGCGAACCCATTCTCTACTTATGCATTTCTTGGGAATCATCCATTCCTATAATGTACTGTGATTATTTGGAGTATGGGCTTTATCTCTCTTACAAACGTTGCATTTCTTGAAGGCTAGAGACTCTGCACTTTGCCAGGAGCAGGTGTTAATAAACAGCTTATAAATGATGGAGCGAATGAATGGATGGATGGAGGGATTCTGAACAAAATAACACCTGTAGCAGGAGCGCACCTAACTCTTTCATCTTCCACAGTGCCTTGCCCAGGTGCCCCATATAGGGGCTAATCTGCATTCGCTGGCTGGCAAGAGGCTATGGGGAAACTTCAGCAGTGATAACTGGACCAGAAAAGCAGGAGCTCGGCAAACTCCATGTCCCTGCTGTATTCCCGCCATGTCTAACCTAGCCCAGTAAATAGCACCAGCTACTTACTGAAGAAAGGGAGAAAAAAAAAATTCCAGTGGGGCTGAACGTCCATTCTCTGCATAACCCTGTGGTTGAGAATATAGGCTCCAAACTCAGGTGGCACAGGTTCAAGTTTGGGTCTATCAGTATTCAAATGTGTAACCCTGAGACATACATGGATCCTTTCCAAGCCGTAGTTTTCTCCTCTGAGAAGTGGGAACAACACTGGTGAATAATAACACACAAGAAGCAGGTTAGAGCAGCAGCACCTAGGAAGCACAATGGTAAATGGTAACCATTACAATTTCACAAAAAGGTAAATAAAATATGGCTTGTAAATGTTCCTGCATGATCTAATCTCTGTGAGCCTGGTCCTGGCCAGAAATAAAATAAACGTGGATAAATAAATAAAAATAAATAAATAAATAAATAAATAAAATAAGCATGGATCAGTCATTCCTTATTCTTTCATTAGCCATTTCCAGTCTGCTACTGAACCCATCGAAAACATTCTTCATTTCTGTTACAGTGTTTCTAGCATTTCTTTCGATTCTTTCTTAGAATTTTCTTCTTCCTGTTTACATTGCCCATCCCAAACATATTGTCCGTTTTTTCCATTAGAGCCCTTTGCATATTAGTCATAGTTATTTTTAAATTCCCAGTCTGATAATTCCAACATCCCTACTGTATCTGAGCCCGGTTGTGATGTTTTCTCTATCTCTTTAAAGTGTGGGGGTGCCTGGGTGGTTCAGTGGGTTAAGCAACTGCCTTCAGCCCTGGGATCGAGCCCTGCATCCGGCTCCCTGCTCAGCAGAGAGCCTGCTTCTCCATCTCCCTCTGCCTGCTGCTCTGCCTACTTGCGCTCTCTCTGTACTTCTCTGTAAAATCAATGAATTAAAAAAAAGAAAGAAAGAAAGAAAGAAAACTTAAACTGTGTTTTTGCCTTCTAGTATGACTTGTGATTTTTTGTTGAAAGCTGGACCTGATGTACTGGATAAAATAACTCCAGTAATTAGACCTTTAGTGATGTGATGGTGAGATGGGGTTGGGGGGGGGTGCATTCTGTGGTTCTATGACTAGGTCACAGTTTTTGTGGTGAGCCTGAGCCTCTGGGCTGGGACCTTCATGAGTGTTTCTCAGCCCCCCAGCCCCCTTCAGTGGGACAGGATGGCTAGAGGGGGATGGAGCTGGGTATTTTCCTTGCCCCAAGTCATGTAAGCTTCTATGAAATCCCAGTAGTTTAAACTGAGGTTAGTCTCACTTAAGGGCTGGCCGTGTTAAGAACAGAATGCTCTGGCCTATTTCTAAATGGCTCCTTTTCCCCTGCCACTGACTGAAGCATGGGGAGAATTTCCTCTGATCTTCGCTGTGAGAATCTGGTAGGGCTCCTGGAGACAAAATTCACAAAGGTGCCAGGGGCCCCTCTAGGACGCGGCCCCCTGGAGTTTTCCTCTCTCAGACTTGTCCACACTGAGCCTCCAGCAACTCATCAATAACACACTAGGTTTTCCAATCTCAGGACTGGTTCCTATGGAGGCTTCTCCTCCAGTCAATTACCATTCTCTCCGTCTGTCTATCTCTCCAATTTGGGGGTCAGTAGCTTGCCCCGTGTCCTCACTGCTTCAACAGATCAAAGAAGAATTGTTGATTTTCCATTGTCTACCTGTTGTTAGAACAGCATGAGACATCCACGCTCCTCACATGCAGGACTGGGGACTGGAAAACCTCCTCCACTAGCCCTTTCAGTGTCTCCGCATCCCAGGGGCATGTGGGAAGATCTGGATCCCCATGTGGTAGATACAAGAGGGTTGTTTCTCTGGCCTCCTCCTTGGCAATGGCTGTTTTCCAGAAAAAGAAAGAAAAAATGAGCTTATGAAGAGGATAAGGAGGGCCCCCAGAATCATCACCTTCTAGGTGTGATACCTGGTGCTCTAGGTGCTCACCTTCTAGGAGTGATACCTGGAACCTCACAACTAGCCTGGAGAGGAAACAGCAGGGCCCGCTGCTGCTCCTGCCCCTGCCAATACTGTCTGTGGGGCAGGAGCTCATCCTTGTGATGGGGCAGGACAGGATGCGATGTCTGGGAGAATGTAACCGCCATGGCAGCTGGTCCCTGCCCCCGCCCGTGCCAGCAAATGCCAGACGTGCAAGGACGGCACACTCTGAGCTGGAGTCTGGGTGGGATCTGATGACTGTAGGTCACTGGCCTGCGTCCTAGCTACAAGGGAGGCCGGGCTTCCCTGTGTTCTGCCTTTGGGCGTCGGGACTCCTGAGGCTGGAAATTCATCAAACACAGCAAGGGCATTCAAAAGGGGCTGGGCAACTGGACAGGATGATGCCACATGGAAAGAAAAACCTTTTGCATTTTATTATGAAAATGTTCGAACATAACTTTTATAAAATTTTGTCAACGCACGTTATAGTGGACACTGTATAGATTCCACCATTAACATGTGACTACTCGGTTTGTCACACATCTCTCCATCCATCCATCCATCTCATTTTTGTTGCATTTCAACTGTACCGTCATTAAATTGCAGACATCGGTACACCTCCCTCTAAATAATTCAGCACGACTATCATTGACTAGAGTCTAACTTTCAGCTTTCCTTTTCTGAACTGTTAAATTCACACACAATGAAATAGGCAAATATTTTTTTCTTTAAGATTTTTATTAAGTAATCTCCACACCCAACTCACCCAACTTCAAGTGGGGCTCGAACTCACAGCCCCGAGATCAAGAGTCATGTGCTCTACCAACTGAGACCTGAAATAGACAAATCTTAAGTGTACATTCGTTGAAGTTTACCAACGCCTATGTAACAAACACCCCAATCAACTATCCCAATCAATCTATCAGCCCAGAAAGTTCCTCTATGTCCCTTCCCCATCAATCCCTGTCCCCAACTCACCCCCAAAGGCAACCACAGTTCTGCTCTCCCAGCCCAGGTTAGTTGGCAATAATCCTTTTCATTTCTGCTTTTCCCTCAAACCATGTAGCAACCAACACCTCCCTGCCTGCCTCCCTCCTCTGGAAATTCGGTCCGGAGAGGTGAAGTCAAGTCAAGAAATACTCCTACTTCTCCTCCTCTGGTCTCTCTTTTCTTTCCTGCAATCAGCAGAGGGAGGCTTCCTTCACTTCCCAGATGGAAAGGGTTTAAATGGGATAGCCAGAGGTCTCTGTGTCTGGCTTACACTAACCTTCAGGGTCTTATCATTAGGCCTGCCTCCTGACTGCTAGTAGAGATTTAGTGTTTACTAAGCCTTTTCTCATTAAGGCCTAGCTTTAAAGATCAGTGTCTTGCTAGACACCAATCAACTCAAACCGAATCCAGAACACCCAACAGGCAGCCAACGCCTGATATCCACTCTCCACTTCGGTGGGTGTGGACTCCCAGGGTAACGTAATTTATACGACATACAGCTGAAAAGACTCCAAACACATTATCCTCCATGAAGAGTGAGGGAACCACGTCTGAACCCAGGGGAAGAAGTTGATACATAAACACTGATAATAATAATTTTTTTTTAAAAAGTTGCCACAAATACTGAAGTCTATGTAGGTTCCACAGAGATTGGTTTGCTTCTTAGTATGAAGAGGTAATTGTTGAATGAATTTCAGAAGGAGTGACATATGAGGAAAAATGTCCAAGTATATGAAGGGATCATGAGCACACATCTCGAAAACACAGTAGGCGGTGAACACTCTGTAGCTTCGTAGCAGCTTCTAGGTCCTGAGGATGTTTGACAGACGGACAGGTGGATGAACAGGACAACAGGTGGATACCGGGGACAGGCTGCCTGTGATCTCCTGGCTCCCCCGAAGCTTCTGGCACAATAACTATGTCTGCTGAAAATGGTAGAATGGAAACCTGCCTTCCGGCCAGGCAAACATCTTCCTCCCAGAGCCTAGACACTGGCTAGCCGTGTCACCACGGTTATTGCTCTCAGGACAAAGTGACGTTGAGAGGAGTTAGAGCTTCTTGGTCTTTTATTGCTTACCCAATGACTTCACCCAGGGGTGGAAGGGAGCAGAATCATCTCCCATGCCACAGCTCAGGTTGACGAAGGCCCAGAGAGGGGAGAGGACAGCCTGCTACCAGACCAGTCCAAGTCTAACTGAGCCAGGTCCTTCTGACTCACTGTCCTGTGAAGATCACCTCCCAAGACAATGCCGATGACTCCCAGCCTGAGCACACAGAGGATCATGTGTCCAGCCGGCTGCTCAGACCTTGGCATTCACCCACAGTCAGCACCAGGCTTGCGGTTGGAATGAGGGTACCCAGCACCAGAGGGCTCCCTGAAGAGCAACCCTGCCCTGAGATTTTGCTGGTCCATGGCCTCATCTTCACTTGAGGCCACAGCCTCAAGCCCACTCCCACTTCCTAGAGGGAAAGTACATCCTAGACCAGTAGTTCCCAGATATTTCAGTTTTAGGACCTCTTTACACTCCAAAAAAAATTCCTGAGAACCCCAAAGAACGTTTTTGCTTGTGTGGGTTATAGCTCTGGATACTTATCGACTCAGAAATTAATACTGAGAAACTTACAAAATGTTTATTCATTAACTTATTTAAAAACAAATAAACCCACTGCATCTTAACACAAATAACATGCATTTATGAAAAATAACTATGTTTTCCTTTTTTTTTTTTTTTTTTAAGATTCTATTTATTTATTTGACAGAGAGAGACACAGTGAAAGAGGGAACAGAAGCAGGAGGAGGGGGAGAGGGAAAAGCAGGCTTCCCACCAAGCAGGGAGCCCTATTCGGGGCTTGATCCCAGGAGTCTGGGATCATGACCTGACCCGAAGGCAGACGCTTAACAACTGAGCCACCCAGGTGCCCCAAATAACTGTATTTTCCAAACCAAAAAAAATAATATTAGTAAGAGTGGCATTGTTTTACTTTCTTTATTTGGAGAAAATCTCTTTAAATAGAAGCCTTCACAGGGCTACAGCTATAGTCTCATATCTACTTTTCCATTCAGTTTTTTGCAATATCATGTATCACACAGTCCACTGTACTACCTCATGAGAGGATACAAATGAAATTACAAAAAAAAAATACACACAAAACCTTAATAGTGCTATGAAAATAGGATTGACTTCACAGATTCCCTAAAAGAACCTTAGTGACCTTGGACCTCCCTTTGAGAACAGCTGCTCTCCATAGAGTTTCTCAAACTATATCATGCATATGAATCATGAGAGGAACTGTTAAAATGCAGATTCAGCTTCAGAGGGTCTGGGGAAGGGCCCAGGAGTCTGCATTTCTAACCAGCTCCTGGTAGATGCAGATGCTGCTGGTCCGAGGACCACAAACCCTCAGAATCACTGCTCTGCTTCTGAGACTCTCCAAGCATGGCCAGACAAATGCCTTGAGTCTTGAAAAAGTCACAGTGCCCTCCAATCCATGTAATTAAAATGAGAGTAAACTTGAAATTAAATACCCACCCCCAGATCCTTCTTTTTCCCAAAGTGATCACTTAGATTTTTTTAAATTATTTTTAAAACTTGTTTTTGGTGCCCACACTTTGTTGGTCTAAACCCTATGAGTAATCCCTTTACTGTTCAAAGGGCAGAGGCTCCACCTGGGTCTCTGCTGCTCTACCCAACCCTGGAGAAAACCTCTCCCCTATTCTCTGCTGTCTACAAGGAGGCCCCTGTTTTTCTGTATTCCCCCACCAAAAAGACAGGGGAGGTTAGCATGACCCCCGTCTCCCACCAGATCGACGGCTCGATGCTGGGAGCAGGTGAGAGAACAGAGAAGCTCTCTAGATGTCTGTCGTCAATGAAACGGAAATGCAAGGACACCAAAACAGCTCCATGAAAAGCATGACGTTTCTTCCTAAGGGCAAAAACCCAGAAAAAATGACATTCCCATCAATTCAGGGAAAGTAAGCAAACGTATGTAAATTAGCACTAGAAATGCCACTAGTCGTGATTGTGCACGTGTGTATTCCGTGATCTGGAAAGGGAGCGTGAGATGAGCACGTCATACGGTTAAGTGAAAAGGTTAGGCTATAAACTCCTGTCTCCGTACAGCAGGATGCATGTGAATTTCTTTACATATGTTTGCAGTGACATGCCTGTATACTTTCTTCTTTCTCTACATTGCTTGGATTTTCTACATGAGTGTATATTATCTTTATAGTCAGAAAAGCAAACAATTTTTAAAGACTTTTATTTATTAGGGGCACATGGGTGGCTCAGTCAGTTAAGCTGACCCCAGGATCTCGGGGTCCTGGGATCAGAGCTGGCATCGGGCTCCCTGCTCAGTGGGGAGTCTGCTTCTCCTTCTGCTTCTGCCCTGCCGTTCCCCCTACTTGTGCATACTCTCTCATTCTGTCAAATAAAAAATAAAATATTAAAAAATAATTGTTTTATTTATTTGAGAGAGAGACAAAGCACTAGCAGGGAGGAAGGGCAAAGGGAGAAGCAGACTCCCCACTGAGCAGGGAACCCCCCCCCAACTCAGGGCTTGATCCCAGGACCCTGAGATCATGTTCTGAGCCAAAGGAAGACTCCTAACCGACTGAGCCATCCAGGAGTCCTGGAAAAGCACGCCGTTCTTAAAGCATGTGTGTATTCCACAGGCATGGATCTAATTTGTGATGCAACACTGGGGTATCCTGAGTTGTCCCTGTCTTTGGTTCCTGCGTGATCATGTAGAATCAGAGAAAGTCGGAACCGGTAAGACCTAGTCTGTAATCTCATTAGGCACCAAGGTCCAGAGAAAGTAAGGGACTGGCCGAGGGTCACACAGCCAGTTTGGCCGGGAGATAACAGAGCCCAGTCTCCTGGTTCTCATCCGAGTACACTGGTCTCCTCTAAGCTTGAGCACGAATTGTCTTGTAGTCTGGAGTTGTTTGGGGCTGGGCAGGGGGGTGCTTTTAAAGGCCCTATTTTCTGGGAGCCCAAGTCCAGGAAAACCCAAGATGAAAGATAAAGGGCCCTGGATGAGACAGTGATTAGTGGGGAGGAGCCTGACCCGCACAGGCCGACAAGCAGCTTTAGTGGGCTGGGTCCTCGGGCTGCAGGGCAGGGGGAAGGAACAGCCTGGCCCGGGGCCAGGAAGCAGTAATTAAAGGCAGTGCAGGCCTGCGAACAGCCCATTAAAGATGTTTTGGCCTGCATCAAACTGGTGAGCAGAATTCAACCCCTCTGTCACTTTCCACATCAAACACTTGGGGGTTTTATACACTTTCCTACGTGCGCAGGTGATCGCAGGAAGCCACGGTGCACAGCACTTGCTGACCTCACCCCTTTTGCCCCCCCTTCCATATCCCCCCCCACTCCCCCTCTCCTCCCTGATCCAGCCCCCGCCCAGCCTCTGTGGGCCCCAAGTCATCCCTTCAGGGCACATACCAACAGAGAGAAACTTCCTTCCCAGCTCCCAGGAAAATAAAATTCCTTCTATTTCATCCCACGAGGTAAGACTTTCAGAAGCTTTGAGGTCGGGAATCTTGGAGCGCTGGGATCTTAGTCTGTGAGCTAAGAGGATGCTTCATGCTTTCAGCTGGTCTTTTTAGGTCACAGGTGGAGAAGCCAGGGTTCTGAGATGAAGAGGTCCTGCTCAAGGTCATGGGCACCGGAGGCTGCCAGGTCTCTAAGCTTTAGGCTGGAGCCAGCTCGCAAAGTCGGGTGAATTAGCCTTGGCTTTGAAGCCAAGGGCCACTCCCCTCTTTCTTACTGACCTCCTCCCAATAGCCTAGGTTGATTTCACTCCTGGCAGCTGCGTTGACACGGGGAGACCCTGAGAGGAGTCCAAGCAATCAGGCTGTCTGGGCCCAGAGAAAAACTGGGCCTCAGTTTCTCCTTCTAATTTCCAGGGTGGATTTCATGCAGGCAGAGGGGCAAGGCGGCATGCCAACCCCATCGCCCCACCCCAAAGCTCAGAAGTCCCAAACTGGAAAGTTTGCAGACTTTGAAGAGGTGGACAAGGTCAGAAATGGGCCAAGTCCCACAGCATGAGCAACTACAAGAGAGGAGGGACAGGTGAGTCAAGGTCCCTGGGCATCTAGACCCTGTCCCAGTGTTTTCCCAGGCACCCCCAGGGTCACCCTGTAAGGAGAGGTCCCTGTCTTCATTTTACAGCTCCTGTGACCAGGAGAAGAGCTGGCCTTCAAACCCAGGCCTCTGTGGGTCTGAAGCTTCTCTCTCTGAAACTCAGGGCTCCTCCCCAGAGGCCAAGCCTGTCGGTGGCGCCTACGGGAGACAGAGGGTGTGGCACAGTTGGGGGCACAGCCCAGGGATGACGGTAGGCCTTACCCCTGTAGTTATCTCTGGAGTCCACACAGAAAAGAGCACTGTGGCCCCGGAGCCTCTTCCTCTCACCCAGGATGGGAGAAGACGGCCCCAGAGCAGTTGCCGTGAGCCCTGGGTCCCGGCCCAGTACCCACAGCTTATCACCCTCTACCTGGAGGGCATGCTCTCTGAGGCTCTGTGTTCTCATCAGAAGGCTGCTGGGAGGGTGACAATGGGAGACCACACACCCAGTTCCCATTGGCTTTCCTCTCCCCCTTCCTCTGTTCATGCCAGGCTTGTGACCTTTCTGGGCCTCAGTTTCTCCCACAGACCAGCTCCCAAATCTGTGTTCGGAAAGCCTCTTGGCTGAAGCCACTCCCACGCGGGACACCCTTGAGGTACAAACCAGGGCAATTAGTGGGTGATTAGGTGTCACTGCTAGGGTAAGACGGGCCACACCTCCCTGAGGATTCTGACTGTCCTGCCGGGCAGCACCCGGAGATCTGCCTTGAGAACACGGGGCGGGCTGGTGCTCCGACACACCGTCCAGACAGTCTGCACACTGCACGCCAAGGAAGCAAGAGCAGGCCGGTCCCGGCATGGCAGGTGAGTTGGCAGGGCCTGGGGGCCTCAGGGCACAGGGGGGAGCTTCAGGAAATGGGGTGTCTGTGCGGTGAAACTTTGAGCATGGATCCTTAGGATTACCTCGCTACACGATCCATGCGCGGTTCCCTCATGTTCCTGAGAACACAGAGGCCATCCCCAGACGGCCCAACAAGGCCATGGCAGAGCCCTTCCTGGCCTGCAGCCAGGCCTTTCCCATCCACCTGACAAGCAGGGGAAGAGAGAGGGGGGCAGAGAAAGGCCCCATGGACTGGGTCCTCTTCAAATTCCCACCCCAAAGAATCAAAGACAGGAGCAGCTCTGTCTGAGGTGAAAAGAGTTATGTGACCTTGAGCCAGAGAAATTACCCTTGGTGTTTCCATCCTCCCATCTGTAAAATGGGAATTATAATACAAATCATCTCACGGAGACTGCTGTGAGGAACTGATGAGACCAAGTGTGCCAAACGCCCCACAATATCTCACATGGGGCCTCGTAGGCAGCAGACTCAGAAAATGTGCCCCCACCCCTCTGTAAGGCCCAATTAGGGAGGGGCCAACTCCCCTCCACCCCAGGAATTCACCCTCTAGCTAACGATTACATATTTTATGCCTCCTCTTGCTAGGTGCTAGGGTCCAGGGGTGAGCAAGTCAGCCCACGCAGGGGTCCTACTCTCATAGGTCTTTAAAGGACGTTCCTAATTTCATCCCTTCTGTCTTCTAGTGCTCAGGGTCATGTGACAATCATATGAGTCAACTCTTGTTTATTTTCTGACTTTCAAAGGCAGGTAGTTCAATTTCCTTGTCATATTTGAACTTCTTCTCACTCCACCCTGGCAGGTGCTAACATTCATGGTCATCCTGGGCCCTCCTGGCTCTCGGGCTGGGTCTGTCTGCTCACTGAGGGCGGGGGCCCCCCAGCTCACAGCCCAGACTGCTGTTTCAAGGGCGGAGGCTGTTTCTGCCCTGTTAGCCCTGGGTTCCAGGGGGATTGGCTCTTCTTCCTTCGGGATCTACCTTTCAGGGCGCACCTAGAGGTCCCTCTTCCCTAATTATCTGATATACTATCCGCCTTAAAGTTGGCAAAGTTTAATTGCTGAGAAGGGACCCTTCCGGGTGCAGAGTCAGAGGCGGGGGATCCAATGTCTGATCCATTACTACCTTGCTGGGTGGTCAGTCCTCTCTCTGAAGCTCAGTTTCTCCAACTGTAACATAACAGGGGGAGACCCATCACATTGAAGTGACAGTTAGGTCAAATTCAGTGCCCTGGTTTTCTGGGTCTTCCTGGCTTCTTGGGGACATATTCTTCTGGGCAGAAGGCACCGCTCACCATGGAATCCGTGTGTGAATGACCAAGACATCGGATTCTGAAAGCAGAGTGCATGGCCTGCGTGCTTTTGCTCTCTCCTCGCTTTCTATGGCATATATCTCTAGCTGAGCCCCGAACTCTCCCCTACAGGGCCTGGATATGGCCCCAGCACTCTCCCCAACATAGTTCTTCAAGTAGTCCTACCAGTCAATCGGTGCCAGCAAATGAATTGAGACCCCTTTGCCATTATTGGATTATAATAAGCTTTCAGCTCGGAAATTCTAAGACTTGAAGGACATACTCTGGGCAGGTTCCAGCTGAGATGTTCTCACTACTGCCTACTGGTGAGAGAGGCCGGCCGCTTCCAACAGGACCAGAAAGGGAAGGGATATTGGGCAGTGGCCCCAGGCAACTCCCCAATTAATCAGCTGTGGAGGTCAAGTGCTCGTGATGCACACTAAGGATAGGGTCATAATGGGGCCCATTAAAAAACAATTACACGGAGTCCGGAGTCTGGGAGAGATCGCTGGCGTCAGCACAGCCTCCTGGGCTCAGCCCCACTGGGGGTCAGCCCTGGGGCTGGGCCAGAGATCTGGGGAGGAGAGCATCACCAGCTGTCTGGTGTCTCCCAAGGAGCTGGGGTTGGGGGTGGGTTGGTGGTGAAGACTGGGATTGCGGGCCACAACTGTTTCCTCCAAGTAGGACTCGTTCCTAAGCTGAGGTCTGGGGCCAGCTGGTGAGCAAGAGAGCTGGAGAGAAGATGCCCTTGGCCGGGTGGGAAGTTGCAGGCAGGAGCAGACAGTGGGGGACCTTGAATGGCAGCATCGTGGCTGTGGAGCAGGGAAAATGATATATTGACCCTTGTGCAGTCAGAAGAGTCCCTTCTCGCGGAAGCTGTGTTTCTCCATAGTAACGGGATGGACTGAACAGCGTGAGCCAGAAAATGCTGAAAGGCTGTTGGAGCCGTGCGGTCATTTCAGCAGAGGTGAAGAGGGGAAGTACAAAGAAAAACAATATGTGTGGGAACAGGGAAGGGGCGGATCGAGGCAGTGGAGGAGATGTGGAGAGAGAAGGAGCCCCCCCCACACCCATGCACTGACCCAGCGAACTGAGGACCCAGCACTGGGCTAAGTACCATATACAGAGACAGCTCACCCTGGCTGAAGCTTGTTGCCTGAGAGTGTTTATTAATGGCTCCTCTCAATCTCTGGATTTCCAGGCTTAGGAGATGCATTTTCTCCTTGCCCTACTTGTGGTCCTTACCCCATCTTCCCGAAAAGTCTATGAGCAAAGTATTAGTCTTATTGCCACTTCTCAGGGAAGGCCATCTGAACCTCAGAGAGGTCCTTTCACTTAGCCAAGGCCACACAGCCAATAAGTGGAAGTTTCGGGAGAACACTGATTGGCAGAACACTGGACCGGCAGCCAGTGGCCCTTGGCAAGTGCTGACGATCATCGGAGTCCCAGCGTGCATGCGTACTAAGCACCTCATGTGTACCAGGCGCTGCTCCCAGCACTCCACATGACTTGTTTCGCTTCAGGGCTACAATATGAGGGGGCGGCTCCTATCACAATGCCCATCTTCACCAGGAGACTGAGGTTCAGAGAGGTTCAGTCATTTGCCTCAGGTCACACAGCTAGTGACGGGTGAAGTCTGCGTTTGAACTGACGTGTGTGCCTCTGAAATCGGGTGCCTAGTCCCAGTGGAAAGGAAGGCTGAGAGAGGAAGGTAGGTGGGAGAAGGAAAGGAAAGCAGCTGGAGGGGCCATGAGGCTTTGGGGTGATGGGTCAGGCAGAGAGAATGCTCTTACGGTATCCCTCTTTCCATGTATCTGGGGGTACAGCCTCAGGTTGGGCATCCATGGACCCTGAGCTCAGGGCCAGAACTTGCCCAGCATCTGCCCAAGGTGGGGGCCCGCGGAAGACAGACGTCTTCCATTCTATCCTCAGGGCCTCAGGTGTGCTGTGGAGCAGAGAAGTCCTTGATGGGACATTGCGTCTCCCATCCCTTCCCTGGTGCCCACCCGGGGTCGGTGGAACAAGCTTCTGTAGGTGTGTGCTCAGGGGTTGGGGGGCATCTTGTGGGGAGCAGCTGAGAGGAATCCCGAGGGAATCAGAAACACTCAATTCAGCAAACCACCAACAACCCAAACAGGAAAAGCTCTTCTAGACTCATTTCACAGATAAGGAAACTGAGGCCCAGAGAGAGGAAGCAACTTAACCCTTATCCCATGGAGGGAACCAGTGGCAGGTACCCCAACTAGGCCCAGGACTGCAGAGGGAAGGAAGACAGGAAGGAAGGGCAGGCTTTGGAATGTGGTGACTTGACAGAGGGGATTATGGGTGGGTGGGGGGAACAGGGTGTGGGCAACTGACAGGGCACAGGTGTTCATCCCACGGGTGTGCCAGGAAGCTGAGGAGCTCCCCTTTTCACACCCTTGTCCCCGCCGAGGGGACATTCATCCAACCAACATTCATCCAACCAACATTCACTGAGCCTCTACACTGCTCTGGGCCCCGAGCAGGGCTCAGACCACCCAGAGAGAAGGAGACCCAGGCCTTGCCTTCACGGCACTCACGGTGGAGGAGAGAGACCTGTAAGCAAACAGTTATGGCTGGACGTCCTTGATGACTGATTGGAGACGCAGTCTTAGTCTCTGCAGAATTGGAGCTGAGCATGCGGAAGAGGAGACATTGGAGTTCTGGAAGCCATCCCACATGCGCAGCTATCTCCTGGCCTTGGGCTGCTCCACACATAGTCTCCCCCCTTCTGTGCCCTGTGGTCCCTGCAAGCTGAGGAGGACACCAGCTGGGGCCCCCTGGGCTGTAATCACCAGAAGAGTTGCTTGCTCCCCACGGAATCTTGCCGCACCCCGCCCCCAGCATACACAATCAGCCCACGGATGCCAGGTCATGAGGGTGTGATGCTCATGAGTACAGATGGAACGGGGACCGGAGCAGGGACCTCCTGGGTCAGGGCAGGTATGGCGTGAGGAGGGGGCAGCACAGGACTTCTCAGTCACAGCTCTGTGAAGCCGTCCTGGGCCAGAAGGAACAGCTGTGTTCTGGGAGGGTGAGGGAAAGGCAGCATGGGGACAAATGGGGGGGAAGTTTCAAGAAGAAAAGTCTTTGGTTCCTGGGAAGGAAGAACTTTTTAACATCTGAGCAAGTGATGAGCCGCCTCTCAGAGGTACACAAGCAGGAGCTATGACCCTGCAGCCACCCAGAATTCAGAGGAGGGACTTTGACCCTGGCAGGAAGCTGTGAGAGAGATGGTCTTTGAGATTTGAGGATAATGACAGATAATGGCATTTGTGACTCATTCCACCCCTCTTGCCCCACTGTGATGAGGCTCCAGGAGCCCAGGGATGGCGGGGGCTGGGGGTGGGGGTTGGAGCTGGTTTGGACTGTGACAGGGAAAGGGGAAGCCAAGATGGGATCCCTAGGTCTTGAACCCATGACCCTCAGCCCAGGGACTCTTTTTAGCTCCTAACCACCCGCCTTGCAAGAATCCCTGGGGCGTGCCACACTGAGATAATTACCCTCTGCTCCCCACTCATCCCCTACAAAACAAAACAAAACACAAAAAAATAATTGCATCCGTTCTGGCTTGTCCCCGTACAGGGTGTGGCTGGACTTGGTGTCTTCAGGCAAGAAGCCCCTTTCTTTCCATCTCTGGGTCTCAGTTTTTGTCAGTAAAATACAGTATGAACTGACAACCCAAATTTACATGCAAAAGGCACATCACGGGGGCACCTGGATGGCTTAGTGGGTTAAGTGTCCGACTCTCGATTTTGGCTCGGGTCATGATCTTAGGGTGATGAGATCCAGCCCCACATGGGGCTCCGAGCTGGGCACGGAGCCTGCTTAAGATTCTCTCCCTCTCCCTCTGAGCCACCCCCACCACACCCCACCCCACCCCGCCCGTCTAAAAGAAGAAAGGGAGGGAAGGAAGAAGGGAAAAAGGAAAGAAGGTCATGTTTACTGATACTATTTAAACGAAATCAAACTTTGGGTCCTGATCCCACTGGGCTTGTTGGAAAATTCCATCCCAGGGATTCCTGGGCCGCCTTAATGTTTCAGCTACCTACTGCTGTATAACAAACCACCCCAAAACTTAGAGGCTTAAAACAACAGCGATCATCCTCTCACTCACAAACCCACATTCTGAGCAGAGCTTGGTGGGGACAGCTGGTTTCTGCTTCATTTGGGATCAGTGGAGGCAGCACATGACCGAGGCTGGAGGATTTACTTGCAAGATGGCTTGTCCCATGGCTGCTGAGTCGGTGCTGGCTGTCAGCTGGGCGCTCAGGGGGCGAGGGGCTGGGGCTCAGGCTAAGAGTCATGGTTCAGTATTCACTAATTCGGCATTCCTGGCGACTTTAAGTAACCTAAGTACTGTGAATAACCAGAACGGACTGCATAGGATAAAAAGTAGTTGCATGAGCAAATGACTGGCAGGTTGAAGCAGGTGGGAGGGCACGGCAGACGTGGATGAGACACGTGTCCAGGGCTTGGCCTCACCTCCCTGTCCTCTCCCTGCTCAGGGATCAGAGTCACCGAGGTGGACTGGCTGAGCCGGAAGAACGGTGCCGCCCACCACACCCAGGAGTACCCCGGCCCGGAGCTCGTGGTTCGCAGGGGCCAGGCATTCACCTTGGTGCTGGAGCTAAACAGACCCCTGGAGGACCAAGAGACCGTCATCTTCACGGTGGAGACAGGTAACCGTCTCGCCGGCAATCCCCACTGGTCTATATCCGAAAGATCCGTCTGTAACCAGTGATCTGAGATCCTTTGGTCATCAGCGAAGACTGGAGCGGGGCGAGTCCCAGTCCCCGCAGGTGGGCTGAGCTCTGACCCCTAGAGGCTTTTGATAACCACCTGCTGTGGATGGCCGGCAGGCCCTGCCAGCAGGTGGTGAGAGAGATGACGCCTGAGCTGGAATTCTCTGCCTGCTAAGGAATCTAGGGCTCTGGAAAACTATGGAAATTCTTCAGGGACTTTTGGAGCCCAGACTTTTCTTTCCTATGACAGACTTTGATTTCAGGGGTCCTGTTACTTTCTCCTAGATCCAGGAGGTGGGTGGGAAATCGGGAACAGAGGAGGTGGACCCCAGCAGTGGCTCGACAGTTCAGGGCATGAAGGTTGGCATTCCAGGCTTGTAGCTTTTCTGCTTCTCTAGAGCTGGGTTTCCTAGGGATGGCTGGGTCTCCTGATTCCCTCTCCTCTCTGCCAGGACCCCAGGCTTCTGAGGACTGCCACACCAAAGCTGTGTTCCAGGTATCGGAGCCGGAAGTGGGCAAGAACTGGACAGTTGTGGAGGAGGCTCAGTTGGAGAACACCGTGACCGTCAGCATCACCAGCCCTCCCAATGCTGTCATCGGCCGCTACATGATGAGAACCAGGGTCTCCTCTCGCCGAAAACAAAATGACCGGAAGCTGGGTGAATTCATTCTCCTTTTCAACCCGTGGTGCCCAGGTAGGAGCTGGCACGTCCAAGGCAGAGGATTTCTGGGAAGCTGTCCTAGAGATGGGCCTGCCCTTAGCAGGGGATCTGGGAGGCAAGCTAAGCGACACAGAGGTGAATGCCAAGAGCCTGGCAAGAGCTGGGACTAGGCAGAGGAACCTGGTAGCAGGTGCTACAATGATCCTGTGACAGAGGGGCAGGAAAGAGTGGTTTTTGGTGTGCGGGGCCAGTCAGCAGGGACGGGACTTTGTGAGAGGAGAGGCCCAGGCTCCCGCCATCAGCAGTCTTGGTTTAGTCCCCACTCTGCTAAGTCGCCTCCCTCTGTGAGTCTTGGTTTTCCCATCTGCCGTAACCCCTCGTGGGATTATGGTGAGAAGTCATAGTGCTAATGCTTGTGATGTACAAAGTACACTACAAGGAGTACCAGGGTCAGTACTCCGATTAATATTTAAGAAACGTGAGGCCACTGTCAACACCAAGCAGGGTCACCCAAAGAGTCAGGATTCCTAAAGGCCCTCAGCCTTGGGCTGGGTTGGGGTGAGTCTCTGCCTGGGAATGGAGTCCCCAGGTGAAATGAGTCTTGGCCAGAAAGCAGCCTAGGAGCCCACAGCCCCTCTGGCCTCCCCCCACCTCCCCTACCCCGTCCCAAGCTTCCAGGCACCATCCCGCTGCTCTCCCTGATGTAGCCCCTGCCCCAGGCCTGCAAGGCCAGAGCCCCAGCCCATGCTGGGCCCAACAACTGCTTTTCAGAGGACGACGTGTTTCTGGATTCAGAAGAGGAGAGACAGGAGTACGTGCTGAATGACAGTGGGATCATTTTCCGAGGCGTGGAGAAGCACATCAGAGCCCAGGGCTGGAACTACGGGCAGGTCTCCAGGGGCACAGGCCAGATGGGGGATGCAGGCTGGGGTGCACAGAAAGTCAGCCCAGGGGCCCTTCTCTCTGCTCACTTCCTCCCAGCAGGGACAAGCTGAGCTGACTCCTAAAGCAAATCTGCTCAGTCACTAACCTACTATTAGCTGTGCCAAAGCCTGGACTGGGTCCTTGGGAAGGGGAGGTGCTTCGGGTACGGTGCATCATAGAAGAATAAAGACCCTCTATCAGGGGTTCTCCGCCTTGTGGGTGCACGAGAATCCCACGGAGGGTTCTTTAAAACACACAGATGGCTGCCCCCCACCCCCAGAGATCTGGGGTGGGGCCTGAGAATGTGCATTTCTAACGAGGTCCCAGGTGGTGCTGCTGCTGCTGGTCTGGAACCACACTTAAGAGCCACTGACCAGATAACCAGTTACAGTAAAAGGTGTGATGACAGAGGGGAGGAGGGCATCAGAGTGGTAGAGATGGGGCAGGGGGAAATCAGAAAAGCGTGAAGGAAAACTCCACCTCAGGGATGGCAGAGGCTCGTGGTATCGGGGCTGGGTGTCCCGAGCCGGGCACGACGCGGCTGGGCAGAGACCAGAGCCCACGGCAGCATGGAGGTGGGAGTCAGGGAGCAAAGGAGACCCTGCTAGAGGAGTCCCGTCCGCCTGGGCTTTGGGTGCCCTGGAGAAAGTTTGGCGGGGTGAGTTAGGGACCCTGATTGTCAGGCAGAGGAACCGGAGGTTAATCAGGGGCTCCGGGGCTGGGTAGGGACCAAGTACTGGAGAGTCTGGGGTCCACTTAGGGGGAAAGCACTCCCCAGCACCCACCTCTTCCTTGCCATGTGGGAAAGTGAGTCCAGGGATCCCCAGACCTGCAAAAGATCCGTCAGAGACCAGGAATCTTCATTTGTACGCAAAAGCCCTCCAGTTTTTAAGTGCTGTCAGTTCATTCAAATGTCTTTGACAAAGTCATTTAAATGAAAGAGGTGTGCTGGGGCCTAGATATGGCTGGTTTGTTCACCACAAACTTCACTGTGGGTAGTGGGGGGCTGGTCACTGAGCAGGGAGGGACATGGTTAAGGTTGAACTTCTGGTTCCCAGTGACTCTTTGAGGGAAAGTTCCTGAGACTTGGGGACACTCTGCGGTGTCCCCAGAGTAGCAGCAGGCAAATTCCCCTGCACGACACAAAGGACCCACTGGGTAAGCATGGTGGGAGGCTCTGGAATATGGCAAGACTCTGGCCTCTAAGCACAGCCTCTCTGGGGACAGTTTGAGGAGGATATCCTGAACATCTGCCTCTCCATCCTGGACCGAAGTCCTCTTCACCAAAACGACCCCGCCACCGACGTGTCCCGCCGCCACGACCCCATCTACGTCAGCAGGGCCATCAGCGCCATGGTGAGGAGCCCCACCATCCCTACATATACACATCCTCCTGGGTCCCTCAGCCAACCCCGGGGACACACCCTCTGATTTTCCCAGTTGCCTTTTATTCAAATTCTCTGCCACTGCCCCAAATCGCAACCAAAACTCAGAGGTGCAAAACAGCCACTTATTGTGCTTAAAATTTTATAGATCAGGGGCTTGGGCAGAGCACCGTGAGGACAGCTTGTCTCTGCCCCAAGAGGCTCCAGCCGGGAGTGTCTGAATGGCGGCCAATGGCTGGACAGGTTTCATGAGACCATGTGTCTGGGGCCTGGGTTCTAGCAGGCGGGGAGGGGTTCTTTGGTTCTGTCCCATGCTGTGTCTGCTGGAGCTGGGATGGCAAGCTGGCTTGCTCACTGTTGGGTCTGGCCCCTGGGCTGGGCTCGTCAGAACTGCTGAGCCTGGCCAGTCATGGGTCTCTCTCCATGCAGCCTTTCCATGTGACTAGCTTGGGCTTTCTCACAGCATGGCGATCTCTTGTAATCAGACAGAGCAGCTGGCTTCTCGCCACACAATGATTCAAAACAGAAGCACCGGAAGCTTCAAGATGCAGGAGGCCAGGCCTGGAAATTGACACGGCACCCCTTCTGCCATAGTCATGGGTCAGAGCAGTCTCAGGCCAGCCCAGATTCAGGGAGGGGGTAACAGCCCCATCTCTCCGTGAGAGGAGTGTCGTCTTTATTCTCTTACACGCAACAGTGCCTCCTCCTCCCAAAGAAAGCCAGAAAGCCCACTGCACACAGGTGCTAAGATCAGTGGGTGGGTATCTGTGATTCCAAAAAATGTATGAAGCAGATTTCCTTATAGTTGATACTTTCATTCCTTGAGACCTCAGAGAGATGTGGGAGCCCAGGGACTCAAAAGCAGTGACCAGTTCCTGACAGTAGAGAGTCACAGCCCTGTGGGATAGAGGTAGAGCCTCCAAGTCAAAAGTCCTGAACTTGAGGGTCACCCACACTTTTTGCTAACTTGCTGCTTGACTGTGACTGGTTCCTTAAACTCTCTGAATCTGTTTTTTAAAAAAAAGAAAGAAACTAACAAAACCTACTTTAAAGAAAGTTAATATAGTGTGCTCAGAACCCTTAGAATACTGCCTGCATACAGTAAACATCTAATGAATGCTAGCTGCCTCTATAATGATACCTCCAACAGGCCCTAAAACAGATCATTTAAAAGAGGAAATGCTGTAAAATCATAGGGAATTTTCAACAATTGAGTATCCCAACAGAAGGTCATGGAAAATGATAAATGGTACCAAAAGCAGGTATTTTAAGACAGCAGATGCCCCCAGTTTTCAGGGGATTTAAAAGGAAAAGTGGCCCCCACTGAGCAGGCCATCCAAAGTGGGAGATAGTGTTACCATGACGAGGTCCTGGAGAGGGAAGCCCTGCCAGCTGGTGGACCGGTGCCCTCCTCTGCCCAGGTGAACAGCAACAATGACCGGGGCGTGGTTCAAGGCCAATGGCAGGGCAAGTACGGAGGCGGCACCAGCCCCCTGCACTGGAGCGGCAGCGTGGCCATTCTGCACAAGTGGTTCAAGAGCAGGTTCAAGCCGGTCAAATACGGCCAGTGCTGGGTCTTCGCTGGAGTCATGTGCACAGGTACCCAAGGACAGAAAGTCCCCCCCACCCTGAGCCTCTCCCTCCTTTGCCTTCCTTTGTATACAGTTGCCTAGACTCCACCCCTTTTCTGGCAAGAGGAGGTGGAAGTCTGGTTAATGATGAGAGAAACCAGACAGTTAGTTCCTTTACGTGACTTTTGATTTTTATTTTGCAGAAGGAGGCCCAGCTCCTCCTTTCTTGAGCTCTTTGAGTGTCCCAGAACAAGTCATGTGGCCCCTAGAACTCCGCCCCGGCCCCGGGGAAAACAAATGGGCAATTACGTGGCTATTGTAGGACTTCCAAGGTCCGGCCAGCCTCAGAGCCTGCCTATTCATACGGGGGTGGTGTAGTGTCTTGGGGAGTCCCCCGTGAGTTTGTACAGGGAAGGAGGCATTTCTGAGAGTGAAGCAGGCAAAGCAGAGACACGGAGGGACTGTGACAGATGTGGGTTCCTGCCACTTGCCAGGCGGGGGGCGGGGGGGTCTCTACCACCTCCTGGGGGCTGCACCAGCCTCCTGATTTTTAGTCCTTAGGTGCCTGGGGATCGCCACCCGGGTCGTGTCCAACTTTAACTCGGCCCATGATACGGACAGGAACCTGAGTGTGGACAAATACGTGGATTCGTTTGGGCGGACACTGGAGGACCTGACAGAAGACAGCATGTGGTGGGTCCCCAGCCCAGCACAAGGGCTCCCCGATTCCGTCTGCAGGAGGGGTGGCCCCGGGGACACATGACCCAGACGCCAAGTGAGGGGGGACTTAAGATTTGACTGCCTTGAACCCCAGTTCCCCCTCTGTGGGACTCTAAGCCCTCCCCAAGACTCCCTCTGCGTCATCACCCCTGTAACCTACCCCCTGCTCCTCTGTCAGCAGCCGGGTGCCCTGAACATGTCTTGGGGTGGAGTGGGGAGACGACCTCCCTCTGAGGCTCCAGCAAGACTCTTCCCACAAAACTTTAAACAATTCATTTTAATTTAACTTTTTGTTTGTTTTTAACCTTTATTTATTTGAGAGAGAGCATGAGCAGGAGGGAGTGGCAGAGGGGGAAGCGGGTTCCCCACTGAGCAAGGAGCCCCACGTGGGGCTCAATCTCAGAACCCCAGAATCATGACCTGAGCTGAAGGCAGACGCCTCACCAAGTGAGCCACCTAGGTGCCCTAATTTAATTTTTTTTTACATAGGAAATACATGCATATGCATTGATATTCAAAAGACACCAAATGTGCTACAGGGATAAGTCTCCCTCCTGCCAGGTTCCAGCCTCCCATCCTCCTCACGGAGGCAACACCGAGACTAGCTTCTTACACTGCTTCACAGGGAGGCTCTGCAGATACAAGGACGGACATACTCCCAAACTTTTTACCCACGTGGTATCAGCAGGATAACGTAATACTGTTCATCTTGCCCCTACATTTCACAGTTTTAAAATAAAGTTTTAGAAATAATTATAACGCCATGCTCGGTGAGCACCTAGTCTATGCCAGGCCCATAGTTCCAAGAGCTGTGCATATACTGACCCGTGTATTCCTCCAGACAGTCCTGCAAGCAAGCTAGCATTATTAGCCCTGTTTTGCCAATGCGGAAACCGAGGCACAGAGAGGTTAGTAACTTGTCCAAGGCTACACAGCAAACTGAGTGGAAGTACTTGGGCATGAACCTGGTCTGCCTTTCAATTGTATTGAAAACCATGGTCAAAACCAGGAAAAACAAGATTTCTAGTCTCATTCTTTTTCTCTGCCTCTCTTCTTCCCTTTTCCTTCTCCTTTTGGTTCTCCTCATTCCCTCTGCCTGCAGAAGCACAAAAAAAAAAAAAAAAAGTCTCTTTTGATGTTGGGGGCCCCGTACACCCAAGTGCTATCCAGATACGCCCCCACACAAAGACCACTACCTCCTTTAGAGAAGTCCTGGGGTCAGCTGTAAAGATGCCAAATCAGGCAAACCAGGCTTTCTCTCTCCTGCCTCCTTACTGTGTGAACCTTGTGCAGATGATGTCACTTTGCCAGTCTTGTGTTCTCATCTTCACCACAGGAAACCTAAAGTCTGAACTCCTTAGCAAGACCTACAGAGCTTTGCATAACCTGACTCCTGCCTACCCCCCATTGCTGGCCAAAGCCCAGAGATACGTACTTTTTCTCTTCCTTGAAGACACAAAGATTTTTCTTGTCTCAGGGTCTTCTCATGTGCTGATCCTTCTGCCTGGAACACTGTTTCCATCAGTCTTCGGATGGCTAATCCTTTCTTATTTAAGCCTCATCTTAGACGTCATTTTCCTAGAGTAGGTCTCCAGGGATTACTCGCCGCTCAGGTGTCTCTCTTTCTTCCTAGCGTTTATTGTTACTTGCATTTGTTTTATTTTTCTGCTTTCTCATCTTTACCTCTCTTCCTGCCCATCCCCCTTCTCCTTTGTTAGAAGGTAAGCTTCATGAAGACAAGATCTTCCGTCTTATTTGTGATGGTATTTATGGTACCTTGAACAACAGTTTCTTGATACATATGTGTGTGTGTACACATATATTGAGATATATATATATACTCACAAATTTATGTGTATACATATACACACACATACGTGTATCCACACTTACATATATTTCACTACCAGATTGTATATAGAACTGCTCACCAGTATGGTTCGATGAATGGTTCCCAAGATGGAGCCCTAGTACTTCAGAGTTTGGGACAAGGGCCTGGCTCACAGTAGGAACTTGCCATCCTCTGGCCTCCGTCCTCACCGAAGCCCCCCACCACCACCCCCGCTCCCTCCTCTCTCTGCGGCAGGAACTTCCATGTCTGGAATGAAAGCTGGTTTGCCCGCCAGGACCTGGGCCCCTCTTACAATGGCTGGCAGGTTCTGGACGCCACCCCCCAGGAGGAGAGCGAAGGTAGGGTCTCAGCCGAGTGGGTCGCAGATGCCCTGCTTTCCCTCGCGCATGCTGCTCACACCCATCCCTCCTGCTCAGGCGTGTTCCGGTGTGGCCCAGCCTCAGTCACCGCCATCCGCGAAGGCGATGTGCACCTGGCCCACGATGGCCCCTTTGTGTTCGCGGAGGTGAACGCAGACTACATCACGTGGCTGTGGCACGAGGATGAGAGCTGGGAGCGGGTATACTCGGACACAAAGAGGATCGGGAGATGCATCAGCACCAAGGCCGTGGGCAGCGACTCCCGCGTGGACATCACCAGCCTCTACAAGTATCCAGAAGGTAAGGGCAATAGGGCAGCCTCTGTCGGTTTCCCAAGGTGACCTTGTGCCACAGAGAGGCAACCGCAGGCCAGCCTGGGCCTATGAAGGCAAGGGAAGCAGCCATTACCCAGCTCTCGACCATCACTGCGTGTAGACAGTGGGAAGGGAGCATAACTAAACACATGGAATTTGGAGCCAGACTGCTGGGTTCAAATCTTGAGTCCTTTATGAGTTGCTGTACTTCTCAGCACCTTGGGTTCCTCGTCTGTAAAATGGGGATGGGAGTAGCACCGACCTCTGGGGGTGGGGGGGAATACAGCATCTAGAACTGTACACCTGGCACACAGCCAGTCCACAACGGGGCCGGCTCTCCTTATCAGATGAGCCTTCTGACCCAGTTGTCAAAGAAGCTGCCAATCTGTTTTTTTGTGCGAAATTTCCCAATCTGAAGTTGTTAACAACTGATTTTAAATGTATTTAAACAGTCCCAGAACCAAACGCAGTGTATATGGCTGAGACATGCATCTGGCTCCTGCGACTGAAGGGGGGAAAGGAGGGGTAGTTTTGCCTAGAGAGGAGGGGAACTGAGCAGTGAGGCCCCGGGACAGGGGGAGAAGGAAAGGGGTGCCTGCCTCACCATGCGCGATGCCCGCAGGGTCCCGGAAGGAGAGGCAGGTGTACCGCAAGGCCGTGAGGAAGCTGTTCAGCGTGGAAGCCTCCGGGAGGAGGACCCGCATCCGCAGAGCGGGTAGCCGGGGTCTTTGGCGAGAGGACCTCCTTGAGCCCGCCGCCAAGCCCAACATCACTGGCAAGTTCAAGATGCTGGAGCCGCCCAGGCTGGGCCACGACCTAAGCCTGGCTCTGTGCTTGGCCAACCTTACCTCCCGGGCCCAGAAGGTCCGAGTCAACCTGAGCGCAGCCACCATCCTGTACACCCGCAGGCCGGTGGCCGAGATCCTGCGCAAGTCCCACTCAGTGCGGCTGGGGCCAGAAGAAGGTAGGAAGGCCCTTGCTTGGGGGGTGGGGGGCTTATTGGGGGCAGGGGCACCGGGGGTACTTCCCAGCATCCTGTGCTCATTTCCAAGAAAGACAGGGATGATACTAAGCATGTGTTCAGGGCCTTGCCTCTTGTCCCCACTTGACAGGTGAGAAAACTGAGCTCAGAGGGGCTAAGTAATGAGATTAGTAATAGAAGTCCACAGTCATCTGGCGGCAAACGCATAGGGAGGTGAGGTGATCTCAATCTCTGTGAATACTTATACCCCAAAAGAATCCCTGCTGGGAACATCTCACAATCTATGGAGGATCCCTCGTCACCTGCCTAAAATCCAGAAAATTCTGGAGCCCAGCTGGCTTCCGGTGTCCTATGTGAGGGGCATGGACCGAAAGCAGTGGTTACTAGGTGCTTATGTGAGCCGGGCCCTGTCCTGAGAATTCTGTACATGTCAGCTGCTATCTCCACGATGTTCTCTGCCCTCAGCCCTCCTTTCCTCCTCTCCTGTGTCTGTCTGTCTGTCTGTTTCTCTCCCTCTCCCCCTCACATAACATTCTGTATTCTAAGGATTCAATTAAGCAAAGACGTTGTTCCTCTGGGCCCTGTTTCAGAAGCTTGTGTGTTTTCACAGAGGGAAAACATGTCAAGGAGACATCACACACTTTTTCGCATTTTGGTTTTTTATCTCTCACGAAATCCAAATCGCAAAATAACACTTCCTAAGGAAATATTAACTAACACGCACTTTCTCCTGACTTTTCTTCATATTCAAAGCAATATGTCTTCATTAAAGATTTTGAGGGCACAGGGAGAGATCAGCTGTGATCCTGCCACCCACCTACAAATTGTGAACATATTTTAGTTCTTTATTTTTAATGCCTGTTGCTTTTTTGCCAAACACGTCTGATTACATTGTGGGCACTCTGTGTTTATTAGTGCCTCTCTCTGTTCACATTACATTGTTATTTACATATTTTTATAAGTTCTTCATCCCCATCATTTTAATAGATGTGTAATCTTTAAGTAAATATACAGATCGTTCTTTTGCTATGCAGCGGGAGTCAATTTGATAATATTTTATGGAGGCGGCTTAGAATTTGCATTTCTAACAAGTTCCCAGATGATACAGATGCCACTAGTCCCAGGACCACGCTTTGAGAACCCCCGATCTCCCGCCACACAAGGAGTAAATGATATAACACATGTAAAGCATTTGGTGGGATGCCTGCCACCTAAGGAACATGTAAGTTATCGTAGGGTTTGGCAGGATTATTGAGATGATAAGTTGGAGATAATAACACTGACTCATGGAATTGTTCAAGGATTGAATGAGTCCATCAGTGAGTGTGTTTCCAAGTGCCCAGCAGCAAAAGTGAGTAAAAGTTAGCTTTTATAATTATTAATTATTGCTGTTTCTGTGTTATGGATTCTCCCAGTCATGATCGACTGGACTAAGGAAACCCATAAAGCAGTGTAGAGTTTTGACAGGTGGATCGGCATTAGGGCATTCAAGAAGCACCCACCATTTTGCAAAGCCCTGGGAGACCAGGAAGTGAGCCAAGTTCAAATCCTTTAAGGACCTTTTCCACAGGTTGAAACCTGACACCCTCAGGGGCAGAACAGAAACAGACACACCCAAAGAGCAGCAGGGAATGGTAGGGCCAGAGGCAAATCAGAAAGAACACACTGTACCCACGGAAAAAGAACATACAGTGGTCCCAAAACATCCAGATATGACTGGCAGTCTGCTGTGGCCCATGGCGACCCACGCTCAAGAGATGGAAAAGCACAGGCAGAGTGTCTGCGGCTGGTGAGAGACCCAGATGGCCAGGACCACAGGAGCTCAGAAGGCCATGGGCATGAGATCACTGAGTGAGGTACCCGTGAAGGCTTTCCACCTGGGGGACCGACTAGGATGGGCCTTAATGGGGTGGGAGGATTTGGAGAAACAGTGAAGATTGGCCTCCTCACTGGATTGGAAGATGGAGGTAGACCTTTGACCCCCCTCCTTCTCTGCACCTAGCACATAGTAGGTGCTCAGTAAATAGTGAGTGGCTTCCTGATAATGGCCTGAGAGACTTGCATCTGGAATGATTAGGGAAAATTTAAACACACCTCTGGGAGTTCTTGGAGAAACAATCAAGTGTCATGGTAGCCAACTGGCTTGAATTTGAATCCCATCTCATCTTGGCTCCTTGATTGACTTTCTGTGTAACACTGGACAAGAAACTAACCTCTCTGAGCCTTAGGTTTCATCATCTGTGAACTGACAATAATAATGCCTGTCTTGGGTTTGTGGTAAGGAATGGAATCTTCCCTTCCTCCTCTTGGGTTCTGTTGAAAGACCCCTAACTTCTGCCTCTCCTTTTCCTTCCAGAGAAACAGATCCCAATCACAATATCTTACTCTCAATATAAGGAAGATCTGACAGAGGACAAGAAGATCCTGTTGGCTGCCATGTGCTTTGTCACCAAAGGAGAGAAGCTCTTGGTGGAGAAGGACATCACTCTGGAGGACTTCATCACCATCAAGGTGAGTCCCATCTGCCCCCACCACCCTATTCCTGGCAGGCTCCCCTCACAGCTGGGGGAGGGCATCAGAGGCTGGGGCGGTTGTGCTTTTAGACCTGGCTTCAGCTCTCAAGGGCGGAGACAAGTGGCATGGATACAGAGGAATCAGTAGAATGATGGAGCTCAGTAAGGGGGTAGGAGGATGCAAGGGGTAGCCATGACTCATGCCCATTCCAGGCTCCAGCCAGCATCCTAGCTGGGACCCGTGGGTCTCCTCTGGGAGTGTGGAGGGAGACAATGATGTATGGGGATCACCCCTCCAGGTGCTGGGCCCCGCCGTGGTAGGGGTGGAAGTTGTGGTGAAAGTGATGGTGGTCAACCCTCTTCTGGAGAAAGTGGAGGACTGTGTGCTGATGGTGGAGGGCAGTGGCCTTCTCCAGGGACAGCTCAGCATCAAGTAAGTGTCAGCCTGGGAGTGGGAGCCCTACCTTCCTTATACAATGGGCCATGGAGAAGCGGCCAATGGTGGGGCGGGGTAGGAGAGACTCTGGACCCCTAGGAACCAGCTCACAGCCTAGACACACCAGCCTTCCTTTATTTATTCCTTCCTTTGTTCATTTGGTCATGGGCTTGGTCGTATAACTCACCCACTCACCCACCCACTCATTCACATGACCTTTAATCAGAATGGCCTATTCTCTGGTGACTGTTGGGAACACCAAGATGAGCAGATGAGGTTCTGCCTAGAGAAGTGTTCTCACAGATGGGTGGTCCTTCAGATGAAGACAGTGCAATTTGTGCAGAGAGATGAATCAATCCCCAGGGCCCAGGGAAACAGAGGCAGCCCTTAATTGGGAATGGAGTGAAACCAGGGAAAAGCCACAGTGGAGCTGGCCTTAAATGATGAATCGAGAAGCTTTTCAGGCATCAAGAAGGATGAAGGCTTTCCAGCCAGAGGTCTCAATGGCTGGAGTCATCAGGGAAAGTCTCCCGGAAGAAGAAGAAGAAGGACTTGATATTGTCCTTGGGTACAATTAAAATAGGAAGGGCATCCTAGGTGGGAGGAACAGTGCAGGCAAAAGACCCGAGAGAGGAAGCATAAGGTAGTGTCCAGGGCACAGGGAGAAGACAAGCCTGGCTGGCTGGAAAGAGTAAGAAGTGGTGGAAGGGAAAATTAAGCTGGAAGCATACTGATAAGGTTTGAGTATCGTCTCAAGGTGTGACCTTGATCCCAAAGGTTCTGGAGATGGCAGGCTAGACTCAGAAGGGGAGGGGACTGATGATCTGCCTTTCTCCCATCCTCTTTCCCCAGTGTGCCCACCCTGGAGCCCCAGGAGAGGGCCTCGGTCCAGTTCAACATCACCCCGACCAAGAGCGGCCCAAGGCAGCTTCAGGTGGACCTTGTCAGTCCCCACTTCCCGGACATCAAGGGCTTTGTGATCATCCATGTGGCCACAGCCAAGTGACCAGCCGCCACAAGGGACTGAGAGGGGAGGAGATGGCCCCCATTCCTTTCTTATCCACCTCTTTGTCTCTCCCGCGTGGGAGCCAGGAGGCCCGAGTTCCAGTTCTTCTTCAGTTTTTGCCCTACTTGGTGAATCTGGGCAAGTCCCTTGCTCTCCTGAGCCTCAGTTTCCCCATCTGTAAAATGAGTTGTTAAACTCAGCAATCCTTGAACTTCTGGACAATGACGGATGACGTAGGGAGCCTCTTTCACCTTCAGCAATCACCCTCCTGGCTGGGAGGCTGACAGACCAAGCCTCACAGGACCCGAGGCCCATCCAGCTCTGCCACCTCCCATCCTGTCTGCTCACAATCACCCTGGCCGACCCCTGTGTTCTCCCTGCTTCTCTCTCAGCTCCTCTGTGCTCTGACCAGCTCCAGACCCAAGAACGTCCCCCCAGCTCTGCAAAGGACCCCAAAGTGTTAGAGCTGGCCCCTAACATCCCCAACACTCCCATTTTATACAAAGGGAAGAGCCTTGCCCACAGCCATAGGGCAAGTGAGAGGCAGAATTGGGGCCCGCGTGCGTGCCACTCATATACCATTTAAGCTTTACCCCAAAGTCATGTGCTGAAAAATCATTAGAATTGAAGCAATGGGAGATCTTCCCTCTGTGAAGACCTGGGCCCAGGATCCAAGGGGACCCTGAAGATAGAAGAGGCTGATGGCATCTGAGGACGAAGCCCCAAATCTGATCTCATCATGGTCATCAGGGGTCTCAACCGGCCCGGGGGTTGACTTTTTGAGAATGAGAACAGCATTCAGTGAGCAAAAACACCGCCAACGGCATACACTACACACAATCATGTTCTTAGCCTCAAAACAGGACAGAGGCCTCTGGGACAAGGACTAGAGTGGAGACCACCAGGACCTGAGGATAACCGCACAGGTCCTGGACATCAGCTCAGAATGTTCTAGATAGCCAAAAGAATGACAACGAATCATAGAATTTAAGTCATCTGCACAACAACAAAACAGGCTCATCGGCAGTGAGACACCTCCTGGATGTGAATTAAAGTGGGAACAACTTACATAGAAAGTCTCTGGTAAAAGGAGGTCAGGCAAATGCACAGACAGTGTGCAATGGGTGGTCCTTGTGACCGAGGCATCGGTGAAGGCATCTGTCTGACAATTCTACGCAGCATGACAGCTTGGAGAAACCCAAGGCATGGAGGACCCTCTGTCCAAACCGAAGTTTGGGATGCTGATCCCATCCATCTAAGAGGGGTCACTGGAGGTCCAGAGTGGGCAGCCACTTCCTCAGGGGTGAGCAGCAGGAAGGGGCCCAGGGGCCTGACTCCACTAGAGGGGATCTCCCATGCTTAGTAAAAGGGATTTTCCTTTCAGCAAGGAAACCATCTTGGCCCCTTGTAGTGGCCCCAGACATCTTGTCCTTCAAGGAAATTCCAATTGCCCTTGTTCCTCAGGCTTGGCTGTATCAGGCTGCCCCCATGAGAGTTGTCCCAGGTTGGGCCAAAGTGGCTGTGCCTTTCTGTGCCTGCATCAGTCACTGATTTGCCCCAGAAGAGGCATGACTTTGGGCAAGATAGCTCTCTATGGCGGAGGCCACCCCTGATCATCTGCAGTCAGCCATCCTGGTGGGGCAACAAGCCCTTCACTGAAGGAAGGGCCAGATGGTGTGTCTCCACCTGCCTTCTGTTCACCCAAGGACAGAGCAGTGACATTACCAGCTCCCTGTGCTTACCTTCCAGTGGGTGAAGACAGGGCTCAATCACCACATTTTAAAAGGTGCAAAAAGTTAAAATGAGAAATGAGAGTAAAGAAGTAGACAAACCCATGGGTAAGCTAATACATGTAGTGACGTGTGTCAAAGAGAAAATAAAGGCCGGTATCGCCTCTCCCGGAGTTGTGGGGGACAGGATAGCATCACTTCCCGTGGGGACCTCAAGGAATCTCTGAGGAAGTGATATTCAAGGTCAGATTTTAATATAACTAAAAAAATTATTAAAAACTAAATGAGTGGCTTACTACATACTAGGAACTGTTGCAGTTGCTTTACCTATATTAATTTATTTAATCTCCTAACAACTCAGGGAGGTACATACTATTATCTCCAACTTCCACCTGCCTCATGTCACAGCCAGGGCTGGGCACCATGACTCCGGCAGAGATCTGGATGGAGGGGATGTTTGGAAGCATCACGGGGGGAAAGCAGGAGACAGTGGAGGCGGCAGCACCCCAGGCAGTGCCCGCGCAGGGTAATTCCTGCTCTGACATGGTTGCCACACATTCCAGTTACCGATCGCTGTGTAACAAACCGCCCCATGACTTAAGGCTTAAAATAATGACAACAATTATTTTGTGAATAAATTTGCAGTTGGGTCTGGGGCTTGGTCGGGATCACTTGTCTCTGCTGGACTCTGTGGAGCAGGGACAGCTCAAGGGCTGGGCCAGGATCGTCTGAAGGCTTATCCACTCCCATGTCTGCTGGTGGATGCTGGGAGTGGGTGTCAGCTGAGTACCAGGCTAGACCGTCAGCCAGAACACCTACCCGCAAACTCTCCGCATGGGCTGGGCTTCCTCACAACATGGTGGCCATGGGACAAAGGCAAACATATATATATATATATATATATATATATATATATATAGAGAGAGAGAGAGAGAGAGAGAGAGAGAGAGAGAGAGAGTCAGGTGAAAGCCATATTGCCTTTAGGCATTGGGGCTGGAAGTCGTCCAGTCCCACTTCTGCCAAATTCTTTTCACCAAGGCTGTGACAAAGTGCCTCCAAGTTTCAAGAGGAAATAAGCCCGGTTTGTGATAAAAAGTCGAAAGATCCCAGAAAAGCTTATAGGACTGGAAATTCTGCCTACTTCTGGACCCTCTGAAGACTCGCAAAATCCCATATTGCCCTGTGTCTCATTTGTCTCTTAGTATCCTCTCCGGTTTGCACTTAATTTCTACACTGCCCCCTTTTCTTAAGCTGACAAGGAGCAGTTTCTTCTGCTTGCAACCAAGAAGCATGACTCATGTAGATGCTGAGGTGGACATGAACTTGGTCTGTCCCAGGAGCAAAGTGAAGGCCAACGTGTTCCAAGTGTCCTGTGGCTCACTACCTTCTTCTTGATATTGGTCAGCAGTCCTAACCTTTAGTCCCTAGGTGGTAACCAGCAAAGAGGATTTACAGGCCAGCACCTTGACCCTGACCCCTCCAGTAGCTTCCCGTGCTTGTTATCTGTGCCCATGCTGCAGCCTGAAAAGGCTCTCACCATTGAAGAGAAAGCTTCCTCTTCAGTGGTGAGAGTTAGTGGTTCTAGGACTATTTCTTAAATTGAAGCAGGCAAGGTAGAAAGGTAGTTGTCGTGATTGTGGTACTCGTGTTAGCCAGCATTCTCCAGGGAAACGGAACCAATAGGATGTATATATTGGACTTGTCAGCCTCCATAATTGTGTGAGCCAGTTCTGTAACCCACTCTATTTGTTCAATGAACAAATCCAACCCAAAATTTATTTTTAATTTACACACAATCCACCAAAAAATATGAAATACTTAGATGTCAATCTAACAAAACATATGGATTTATATATGCTGAAAACTAAAAAAATGCTGATGAGAGAAATCAAAGAAGATCTAAATAAATGGAGAGACATTTCTCTTTTTTTTTTAAGATTATTTATTTACTTATTTGACAGAGAGAGAGAGAGATAACAAGTAGGCAAAGAGGCAGACAGAGAGGCAGAGGGGGAAGCAGGATCCCCGCTGACCAGAGAACCCTATGCGGGGCTCGATCCCAGGACCCTGGGATCATGACCCGAGCCAAAGGCAGAGGCTTAACCCACTGAGCCACCCAGGCGCCCCTGGAGAGACATTTCTTGGTCGTGGATTGGAAGGCTCAACAAAGATAAGAAGTCAATTATCCCACAAGTTGTTATACAGGTTTAGTGCAATTCCCATCAAAATCCCAGCCAGGAAATTTGATAAATTGGACTTCATTACAATTCAAAACTTTTGTGTCCATGAAAGATGCTGTTAAAATAATGAAAGACAAGCTACATACTGGGGGGAAAAAATGTTTGCAAACCATGTATCTGACAAAGAACTAGAATCCAGACTACATAAAGAACTCTCAAAAATCCAACAGTAAAAAACAATCTGAGGAAATGGGCAAAAGACATAACCTTTTCACTGAAGAGGATATACAGATGGCAACAAAAGCCCACGTAAGGCTATTCAATATTATTAACCTATAGGGAAATGCAAATTAAAACCACAATGAAACATTGCTATAGATCAACAAAACGGTTAACATTAAAATCCAGTGGCAATGCCAAATGCTGGCAAGGATGCAGAGAACCCTGATCGCTCTTATCTTGATGGAATAAATGTGAAATGTTACAGTCGCTGTAGAAAATAGTTTGGCGGGGAAGGAAGGAAGGAAGAAGGAAGCAAGGAAGAAAAGAAGGAAGGAAGGAGCCACTAAGATACAAACTAGCAATTGCACTCCTGGGCATTTACCCCAGGAAATGAAGTTAGTGTGCACACAAACACGTGTGCATGGATGTCTAGCAGCTTTATTTGTAACAACCCAAACTGGAAACAAGCTAGATGTCCTTAACTGCTAATTCAACGGGGGTCCATCCATAGCATGGACTACTACTCAGCAACTAAAAGGAATGGACTATGGATACTCCTGGAGGAATCCCCATAGAATTATGCCAAATAAAAAAAAGCCAATTCCAAAAGGTGACATACTATATGATTCTATTTCTACCACATTCTTGAAATGACAAAATGCTAGAAATGGAGGACAGATTAGTGGCTGTCTGAGGTTAAGGAAGGTGTGAGGGTGAGAGTCAGGGTGGGTATAACAGGGCAGCACAAGCATCTTTGTAATGGAAGGTTGTCACCCTTGACTGTATCAAGGTCAGTATCCTGGCTGGGATATTGTATTGTAATTTGCAAGATGTTACTGTTCGGGCAAATTGGCAGAGGGCTACCTGGGATCTTTCTGTATTGTTTCCTATGACTGCATGGGAACTATTGTTATCCCAAAATAAAAATTTTAATCTAAAAAATAACTGATGGAGGTTTGCTTTATTGTGTAGAGTATCATCCACCCTCAAGAATGTTACCATGTGGGGCGCCTGGGTGTCTCAGTCAGTTAAGCATCGGCCTTCGGCTCAGGTTGTGATCCCAGGGTCCTGGGATCGAGCCCCGCATCACATCAGACTCCCTGCTCAGCGGGAAGCCTCCTTCTCCCTCTCCCATTCCCTCTGCTTATGTTCCCTCACTCGCTGTCTCTCCTCTGTCAAATAAATAAATGAAATCTTTCAAGGAAAAAAAAGGAGTGTTACCGCATGCTTAGGAAGCAGGTGTGTTCTGCGGTGGTCAGGCCGGGTGTCCCATAGATCTGTTAGGCCAGCATATTGCTAAGAGCTGCTTTGAAATCTTTGCTCGGAGATTGGGTGCATTGACTGTTTTGTTTGTGGGTTGTTGTTGTTTTTTTTTCACCCCTGCAGGGAGAGAGGGAGGTCATGCTTTCCTAGCTTGTGTGAGTGTGTGTGTGTGTGTGTGTGTGTGTGTGTGTGCTGCATGTCTTAGCATTTTTTACTGAAGACTAGACATTTTACATCAGATATTCCTCCCACTCTGACTTCTGATCCCTCCCAGGAGGGGCAGTGGCTACTGCTGTTTCTTTGTTTCTCTGTGTCCTCCTTTTCTTGGCCTGGATTGTGGCATCTATTTGCCTGGCGTTGTGTGGTGGTTGACCTTTCGACTTAGAGTTCGGAGTTCTTTTGTTCTTGTTTTTAAGTCTGACTTCTTAGAGGTCATCCCTGGGTCAGCACATGATGAATCAAGGGTTGGGGTGAAGCACCTTGAGCCAGCATGCCTTCTCTCCTTCGCTGATGCATGTATGGGTGGTTTCAGGAATGCATTCAAAGTTGAGGCAATTTACAAGAGGGCCCTATCTTTTAATTTCTTTTTTTTTTTCTTAATTTTTAAAGATTTTTATTTATTTGACAGAGATCACAAGTAGGCAGAGAGGCAGGCAGAGAGAGAGGAGGAAGCAGGCTCCCTGCTGAACAGAGAGCCCGATGCAGGGCTTGATCCCAGGACGCCAGGATCATGACCTGAGCCGAAGGCAGAGGCTTTAACCCACTGAGCCACCCAGGCGCCCCGAATCTCTATCCTCACACTCAGCCAGGAAGGAGTAGCTGGCTGGTGTTCTCTGTGCTCTCTTTTTAAGGGCTCACAGCCTTCGCTATGACTTCAGCCTTCCAGACCACCAGGGACAAGTAGGATCTTACCAAGCCTATCTGGCTGCCTCCTTCCCACATATCCACTCTTAAATTTCTGGCTGGTCTATCTGTTGGTGCTTGCTCCAACCAGTTCAGAGGCCTTAGGCTAACGGAGACATTGGCCTTCTCTGATAGTTTGCCACTGATCTTGCTGTTGGGTTTGACATCGCTGCTGGGCATGTAATATTCTGCACTTTTCTCCAATAAAGTCCAGTCTCTTCATCCACGCAGCCCTCAAGGCCTGCCTTGCCCTGATAGGACCACAGAGCTGGGGGTAGGGGACCAGAAGCTCTAAGCTAAAATGCCATGGATTTCCCATGGGTCTTACAGAGGTTTGGTAGATTTTCTTAAATAAACGCTTCTCAATTTGTGGCTAACTTAACACATCCAAAATTGAATCCAAATCCGAATCCCTGATTCCTGTCACCTCCTACTGTAGATGGGAACCCCCTCTGGGGAGCCCTCTGGGTCAAAATCCTTGGAATTATTCTTTACCCCTATTTTCCTCTCTCATCTCATGACATCCAACTGCAAATCCTGTCAGTTCCGCCTTCAAAAGATGCCCAGAATCCATCTGCTTCTTGGTACCACCACCAAGCCACTCGGATCCCAGCCACTACCATCTTTTGCTTAGAATATTACAGTAGCCTCCCTCCTAGTCTCCCTGCCTCAGCTCCTGCTCCCCTTCTCTCCTTTCTCCTCGGGGCAACCAGGGGAGCCTTCCAAATGTAAGGTATATCATGTCATTGCTTTGTTCCAATCCCCTCCATGGGCGTCCCATCTCTCTCAGAGTGAAAGCAAGGTTCCTCCAGGGCCCCCCAGCTTCTTTCTGGCCTCTCCTATCACTGTCTTTCTTACCCACTCTTCAAGAGCCAGAGGGACTATATCAGTCAGGACCTGATTAGTCATGCAGTCATCTGTATGGGGAAAGTTTAATACCAGGAATTATTGAGGGGCTCCAGGGCGACGCAGTCAGTTAAGGGTCCAACGCTTGATTTCTGCTCAGGTCATGATCCCAAGGTGGTGAGATCAAGCCCTGCCACAGGCTCTGCACTAGGCACAGAGCCTGCTTAAGATTCTCTCTCTCCCTCTGCCCCTCTGCTCCCCACCCCCGCTTCTCTTTCTCTAAATAAATAAATAAATAAAATTATTGACTATAATGCGGGTTGGAGTAATAGGGGATTAGCTAATAAGAAATAAAGAGCACTCCAAAGAATTTAGAAATTTCCCATTTAATGAGCTGCGACTAGCCCTACCGCAGAGAAAGCCCCCAGGAAGAGCCCACTCCCGCCCCCCACCAAGGCTGAGACCTCCCTTGCTGTAGAGGACATGCTATGGTGAGCACATCTGTGGAGAAGTGAGCTGTGTGCCTCTCTACTGGAAGTTGCTGGAAATCTGCCCTGTCAGATGCAAGGGAAAGCCATTGGTGGCAAGGTATCTCCCCAGGGGTGCTCTTACAAAACCATGGGAGACAGGTGCCCCAGGGAGGCTGCTGGCCATGGGGTGCTGATGGCCGGGGCGTCGCAGAAGCCGGTGCTGACAAAGCCTTCCTCCGTGCAGAAGCTGGTGCTGTCGAGACCACCCGGGCTGTGGGAGCCGGGGCCCCAGAGAAGCAGCGCAAGCTGCAGGAGACTGGGATAACTCACCAGAAGCGGAAAGCAAGCCCTCGCACCCTGACGTGTCTCTCCAGCGCCCTCTGCCGACAAACCATGACATTGCGCCCCCGATCAAAAGGCTGGGTTTGGGACTGAGGACGCAATAAATTGGTAACTGGCGCGGAGACCTTGTTGATGTTTTGTGAAAAATAAAGAGCGCTCCCACCTGAATGCCCTTGCAGTAGCTGTACCCCCTACCTGGAATCCTTTTTGTCCATCCCCAACCGCACCTGCCAGGCTTGCTCCCTTATTCCAATAGGTTTCTGCTCAGACTGCTCTTTATCAGTAGGACCATCACTGATCCCCTAAAGAGCCGCACTCACAGCATTTCACATCTCCCTTCCTGATTTACTTTCCTCCATAGCATTTGTTACCATTTGACATAATGTATTTACATGCATATTATTTACTGTCCATCCCCCCTTCTAGAATGAGGTTCATCAAGTACAGAGAATATTTTGTTCATTCTTATACCCAGTAGAGTTGAACAGAACAGTTCTTAGTACACAGTAGGCATGCAATAAATACTTACAGAATGAGTGAATGAATGAGTGAGAGTAAATTAGGAACATACAGAAAGAGAAGGGGAAACACCAGCCAGGGTCTCCTCCCCTAGACACCACGGCGGTCAGCATAATGGGAAGTTTCCTTTGCGATTTTCCCCGATGAAAATTTCATTTCCATTTTTATAAGGGCTTAACATGCATACAGAAATATATTCATATCAAAAGTGTGCATCCGTGAAATGAGCACTGGGTGTTAGATGCAACCAAGGAATCACTCAACTCTACCTCTGAAACTGATGGTACACTATATGTTAATAATTGAATTTATATAAAATGCAATTTTTTTAGAAAATTGTGCAGCTTGCTGAATTCTCACAAACTGAACCCACTCAGGTAACCAGCACTCAGATTAAGAAATGGAACATTACCAGTACCCTAGAAGCTCCCTTTACGCACCCCTCCCCCCGGGGTAGCCATAATCCTAAACTGTGGAAGCCAAGATTAGTGTTTGTGCTTTATATGAATGGAATTACACATCATTGTCACCGGACATTTTATACAAAAGATTCATCTGTATTGCTGGGAGGTATTGTAGATCTTTCATATTGTTTGACCTGCAATATTCCAATGTGTGAGTATACTACCATTTGTCTTTCACATCTTTCAAACTGTGTACTACCGTCTATCCATTTTCCTGATGATGGATATGTAGGTAGTTTCCAGTGTGGGCTATTACAGATAGAGCTGCTATATACATTCGTGCATACATCTATTTGTAAACAGATGCCCAGCATTTCTGTTGGGGATACATGTAGGAATGGAAATGCTGGATCATAGGACATGGCCATGTTCAGCTTCACCAGCCAACCTCCCCACCCCCACACCCTAGGGACATTCTCTTCCATTCATATCAACTAGCCTTCCCTGACATAGCACATGTGACGTGCACAGCACCACGCAAGGCCCTCACTATGAGGCATTCTGGAAACAAGCACGTTCTTTCTTTTATTCCATGCAAAGCACTATAACTGGGCCACTGGGATGAGATGGCCAGGCAAACCATATCATAACAGCAGCCAAATCCTATAATTATATAGACCTTACTCCTGAAAAAAAATTCTAAGGTTATATTCAAAAGACAAAACTCTCTCTTTACAAAGTTAGGATCGAAAGCCTCAAGAATAATAATAATGGCAAATATTCACTGGCTCCTTCCTTTGTGCTGACCTTATTATGTATATAATGTCATCTAACCTTCAGTGAGGCACTCTTCTATCACTCTGTAATCCGAAGCCCAGCTTCATGCGTTTATGTTTGCTGACAGTTTCAGGCCCATGAGAAAGCCTGTGGGTTCCCTTCCTTGGGCACCTGGGGTCCCTCTCAAGGGCCCCTCAGCACAGCCCCACTCCCTAAGCACAATAAAATGGGCCAGTCACCTCTCCCTGCTCTCTTGAGCCATATTCAGACCTGCTTAGGAGCATGCCTGCTCTGCCCCCTAAGCCACTTTATGTCAACAATAAATCTTTTCTAGCCCCTTGATGAAATGTGGAAGGTCATCAGTCCTCACTGCCCAACCAAAATTGGGGGGTGTGGGAGGTCAGTATCCCAGCAGGGGAGCACTCACATCTTATAGATGAGGAAACCAGCGCCTAGAAAAGTTATTTCCCATCCATTCATTCAACACATGCTGAGTGCACAGAGCCATGGGTAAACAATGGGGAGGGATTTCCTGCCCTTGTCAGAGTGGGGAAGTCCCTCAAAGAAAAATAAACGTAAGCTTCTTTGAAATATATGAAAACATCACCAGCCTCTCTTATAACTAGGTATTTACTAATTAAAACAAGAAGGTGCTTTTTTAAAATGTATCAAATGAAACAAGAGCTAACAATGTAACAATACACAGAGTTAGCAAGGATGTGAGAAACAGACCCCTACACACACACACACACACACACCCTGTTACAAATGATGCAAAATGATACAGTTGGAGAGCTATTCACTTGGTGTATCTAGCAACATTTTTACATATCCCTCATCTTCCTCAGTAAGTCTACCTTTAGGAATTTGTATACATCATACAGAGATATGGCCCCACAGCCAAAGAGGGGCAGGGCTTGACACTTTCTTCTTTCCTTAAATAAAGTGTACTTTATTTCTGTATGGGTCTTTGTAGAAAGTTAGAACAATACAGAAAATGAGGAATCAAAACTACAACCCACAATCCTAGCACCGTCGCCAGTCTGAGCTCATACACCAGCGGTTCCCTCCCTCCCGACAGAGCAATGCTGCCTCCTGGTGGGTTTTCTTTCTTTCTTTCTTTCTTTCTTTCTTTCTTTCTTTCTTTCTTTCTTT